>NC_041221.1:1194247-1197364 GCF_002837175.3 Physeter macrocephalus
CGGGAAGATCCCACATGCCGCGGAGCGGCTGGGCCCGTGAGCCATCGCCGCTGAGCCTGCGCGTCCGGAGCCTGTGCTCCGCAACGCGAGCGGCCACAGCAGTGAGAGGCCCGCGTACCGCAAAAAAAAAAAAATAAGGAATGGTTGGCATGTTAGTCTTCATTGCACGGCCCACTAAGAGCATTATGAATTCAAATTGCTGCCATTCTTAATGGTTATATTTTACAGATTAAAAAATATCTTAATCACTCCCTAGGGGTTTTCAAATAAAAACTGAGTCTTTATAAATCAAATAAGTCAGGAAATAATAGGCCAGCATAGGTCAGACTCCTAAATCTAAAATTTCACTCAGGTTCCCTACGCTGTTAATTAAGACTTTTGAATTTGGTTTGGTTTCTCAGCACAAAAGCTCACTTCAGTACAGTTTTGCAAATTAATGTACACGAGAAGCCTGCATAATAGAATTAGACAAAGTTCTAAGAGAAACCTAGCTGTAGTAAATTGAGATTTTAAATTAAAAACTACTACTCACAACATGGTTCTTGTATTCCTTCAGGTACCAGATGCTATTACCCTAAGGCAGGCTAGGATTGATTTTTGAAAATAAATGGATTTACCTTTTCTTTCGATGACACACTAAAATAGTCCTGCTGGGTGATACTCTTATTCTGTACATAAAAGCAGATGAAGGAAGTGTTGGCAGTTATACAAATATAGACTATGCCAGCAATAAATTGGACAATGTATTCACAAAAGTTATTTTCCCTTGCTGAGTTAAATACAAAACTGTTTCTCCATTGACTTGCCTTTGTGCATGAAATCTGGCCTCAATTTCCACGTCAACAAAATGGTTATATTAGGAATATACCTTCTACTTTGGAGTAACAGTAAAGATATGGTATATAAACATGTACGTCATATGATTTGTGTCCAATAAATATTATTTAAATTTTAGAATGAATAGACAAAACCACTAACATGTTTTAATTTTGAAGTGAGTTTCTTATATATTTATTTCTTCAACACGTGCCAAACATTGTGGAAAAATAATATCTATGACTGAATAACACGGATTTCACAATTATTATCTTACAAATGCATATCTTTCTATTGTTCTTCATATCCTTGAATAATTTAATATACACTTTGGTTTTCATTATACAGAAATGGTTCTGCTTTAACAATGTTGCATGGACCCTACGAATCTCAGGGAAAACAGTCTTAGAGCAAACACCCACAATATATATTAAGAGCAACCTAAATACCCTTGTTTTCATTTTCTTCCCTTTTAAACCAATTTTCTTCATGCCTCTATGTTAAAAATTATATTTACTTAAATTATCCCTTAAAAAATAGGTGGAAACAGCTTTTTTTTTTAAAAAAAACACCTAAGGTGCAACTCCATTACCTTTGCTGCTGTATTCCTCACTCTTTTTTTACTTAATTGTAATTATTGGGTCCTGCATTTTCATGCCCCTAAACAAATCACTTTCTTGAGCAGCTTTTGAGGATAATTCATAGGATTGCAGATTTTTTTTTTTTTTAACAAGAAGAATCTTAAATTTTAGGGTTTGGTACCTAAGACCAGACTAGAAAGTGATCGCATTTTGGCGGCTTCACTGGACTTTCATGTTTTTAATTTACATGATTCTGTGCCATTTGGATGTGTTTATGTGTGTGTGTGAATGGGTGTTCCACAAGTAATTTTACAACAGTTCCTTTTGACTATAACTTATGCTGTCTACAGATTGAAGAAATATAATGTTGATTTGGGTGGTCATGAATTGATTTACAATGTAACAATTTTTCTCTTTCTAAGGCCCTGAAGACTTTTTTTCCCCCTCCATTCTGTATATTACTTTTTTTTTTTTTTTTTTTTTTTTTTTTTTTTTTGCGATATGCTGGCCTCTCACTGTTGTGGCCTCTCCCGTTGCGGAGCACAGGCTCCGGACGCGCAGGCTCAGCGGCCACGGCTCACGGGCCCAGCCGCTCCGCGGCATGTGGGATCTCCCCGGACCGGGGCACGAACCTGTGCCCCCTGCATCGGCAGGCGGACTCTCAACCACCGCGCCACCAGGGAAGCCCTGTATATTACTTTTTAATGGAAATGCCGTTTCTAGCTTTTCTCAGACACCTATAATGGGGAGATTCTACTTCTGTATAACTTTTTATGTACTGCATTCACATTAATGTTTGATGGAGAGGAAACTAGATAATGATTTTGAAAAATAAAACTTTTGCCATGATAAACACGTGAAATAGAAGGAAATTATCATTAACTCAATTTGTAGCTCACCTTGTCATTTTACAGATGTGACAGGAATCTTTAGTTTTATCCAATTATTTTTCAGCTCAAAGTGTAGCGGTATGGGTTTAGAAATAAAGTATATCATGAGGTTTTAATGAGAGTTTCCTTTCTCCCAGAAAAAAAGGCGAGAAATTCTACAAAATTTAAAGTTGTTCTTCAGGATCCACAGAGAAAGATCAAAACCTGAAACAAAAACACACAATGTTTCAGGTTTTGTTTGCTTGTTTTTAAATCTGAAAAACATTGTAGTGCTTCAGAATAGGGACTCTAAAGAGAACACTCTATGACATAAATCACAGCAAGATCCTTTTTGACCCACCTCCTAGAGAAATGGAAATAAAAACAAAAATAAACAAATGGGACCTAATGAAACTTAAAAGCTTTTGCACAGCAAAGGAAACCATAAACAAGACCAAAAGACAACCCTCAGAATGGGAGAAAATATTTGCAAATGAACCAACTGGCAAAGGATTAATCTCCAAAATTTACAAGCAACTCATGCAGCTCAATAACAAAAAAACAAACAACCCAATCCAAAAATGGGCAGAAGAACTAAATAGACATTTCTCCAAAGAAGATATACAGATCGCCAACAAACACATGAAAGAATGCTCAACATCATTAATCATTAGAGAAATGCAAATCAAAACGACAATGAGATATCATCTCACACCGGTCAGATTGGCCATCATCAAAAACTCTAGAAACAATAAATGCTGGAGAGGGTGTGGAGAAAAGGGAACCCTCTTGCACTGCTGGTGGGAATAATGTAAATTGATACAGCCACTATGGAGAACAGTATGGAGGTT
>NC_041221.1:1197585-1211912 GCF_002837175.3 Physeter macrocephalus
ACACAGACCTACTAGAGCATGGACTTGAGGATATGGGGAGGGGGAAGGGTAAGCTGTGACAAAGTGAGAGAGTGGCATGGACATATATACACTACCAAATGTAAAATGGATAGCTAGTGGGAAGTAGCTGCATAGCACAGGGAGATCAGCTAGGTGGTTTGTGACCACCTAGAGGGGTGGAATAGGGAGGGTGGGAGGGAGGGAGACGCAAGAGGGAAGAGATATGGGAACATATGTATATATATAACTGATTCACTTTGTTATAAAGCAGAAACGAGCACACCATTGTAAAGAAATTATACTCCAATAAGATTTTTTTTTTAAAAAAAAGGAAATTAGAAACTAAAAAAAAAAAAAAAGAGTTTGGACAAATTTGACTTTCAGGACACAGACTGAAAAACAAAATTTGAAATTACTCCTTTTCACCCTTATAGAAGCAATGGTCCTTTTCCATGAAATAAGCTTTTCTAGGAAAAGGTGATTGGAATTACAAAGGAGTAGTTGAAAAATTCAGAGAGGAAAGGCAAGATGTAAGCTTTATTCCCGACCAGAATTTACCCAGGATATGCCAAGCAGATTCTAATTAAAAACAAAAACAACAAATAGCACAGATAAGCAAATATAAAACAAAATCTAAGAAAACAAGGTAGTACAAAAATAGCAAATTATTTTTTGAACGGTCGGCATATGTATAGTCATGAAGCATTGACCTCATGAGATAGCAAGTTTTATCCTATGTTTGCTGTGAGGAAAAAAAAAAGGGCTTAAGATCAACTGCTCTGAAACCCAAATCGTCATGGTGGACAGATTATACTGAATATATTATTGGCTTATAGATGACCTTATAGGAGGTCAGTGTGTGTATGGCTTCCATTTTATCTGTATCAGAATTTACCTGAAAAACATATTATTTAAATTTGATATCTCAGAGAGATTTATTTTTCCTCTGTATGCCTATTTTTTTTCATGGCACTGATCAATATTTGATGATATTTGCAGCCTTGTCCTCTAGTGCAGACAAATGCATATGAGCCATTTGTACATTTAATGTGATAAACTCAGAAGGGTTTTCTGAACAAAACTTTGGCCCTGCTTCCAGGTGTTTCCTCCACCAGAAGTGAGGTGGTCTTCTATTCAAGGATGTATCTTTTTAGATTTCTTAATTTCATAGAAGGGCTTCATCTTTACCTTCTGATTTTTTTTATGGAAGATCTAAATATAATTAATAAGCTTAATCAATGAGATATGTATACACAACAAATAATGTTTTGAATACAATGTTTCTGAATACAAATGGAACATTTACCCCCCAAAAATATATTAGATGATTAAGGATTAATATCAAAAGACTGTGTTCCTTCGACCATAATGCAACAATAACAAAATAATAATGATTGCAAATGGATAACTTTAAAAATCACATATGTTTGGAAACTAAATACATAATATTGAATAATGCTTTGGTTGAAATAAAATCTGTTTCTTCAAAAATTTTCTATGTCTTACAAAGAAAATTTATTGTGTAGTTTTCTTCATATAAGCCTAGTGTTTATTAGGTTTATCCTTATATAGTTTATGACTTCTGCTGCTATATGTATAGATCACTTTTTCCATTACATACTATGGTTAGGTATTACTGGTATATAGGAACCTCCTAATTTTTGTATGTTGATCTTGAATCTTATATTTTACTGGGCATTCTCCTAATTTTAAAAAAGTGGTTTAATAAATATTAAAATAAACCTTCTGATGTTTATGATTTGCCTTTCACCAGAAATACATACTTCATCACAATCTCTTACCCATTTAACTTTCTGTTGCTCACCTTCCAATAAGCCTCAGATTCAAGGCTCAATAATGATGAATAATCGTGAAGTGATACACTGTCCATCCATTCCCCTAGATATTATAAATTTTAGTCTTCAGTCAAACCAAACTACTTGAAATTTCCATTCCAAGATGTTTTGCAGAATTGTTTTTATTATTATTTGGTTTCTGGTCATAGAGTTATATTGAGCACTTTATAAGAAAAAAAATGAATGGAACACAATATTTCATCACAATAATGGTAACTACAACATCACATCATTTCCCTTCATTGAGATCATAGGATACATTTCTTTCATGTTTTTTAATGTAAAACCCTATAATTTGTCTAAGCTACTACACTCTCTGAACTTTGTGATTTGTCCTGTTTCCTTTCTTATTTCCGCTGCAAGAAAGCTCAGATAAAATGTTCCAGTCCACTTTTGGCATCTTCTCAAGGACATTGCCCCTGCTTGATCTTATTTCACCTTTATCTCCAACACTTTTGTATTTGTATCAGGTTATAATAAATTTATTTCTGTAAGCCTTTGAAATAATTTTATAAGACAAGCTATAAATATAAGAATGAATAAGCAAACGATGGGGAGTGTGGAAAAACGTAAATTAAATCTTCATCCTCTGAAGGGGAAAGAAAAGGTCAAATGTTACTCTTGGAAGCCAGAAGTCAATTTGAAAGATTACTTCATATGAAACAAAAGGCAGTCTAGACTTCAGGAATAGTAGGACAAATTTATTTTAGTATTCCCTCCAGGAATTGTTAACTGATTTTGTTTTTTATAAGCATCACATTCATTACTCATTCCACTTTACTTTCCTATATCTGATATAGAGGTGGGAAGATGAATCTCAAAGCTCCACACTATAGCCTGCCTTTCTGATTTTTGATGACATTCTCAAAAAGTGAGCAATAGATATTACCTTTAACAGTCTTCCCTTGTATGCCCGTGCATTTAACCTAACTGGAGGCTAATACTCACTTGAATTAAACTAAGGTAATAAAAAATAATGTTAGTACATGCTAATTATTCTAAATTTCTATGCTAGAGCCCACTCATTTGTAATTGTTCTTTTTAGTTTTTTTGTAAGAGTCTTAGCAGATATGAAGACAGTTCTGTAACTCAAGTAACTGTAAGACAAGGTGACCAGAAATGCCCAGGTCACACAAAGTTGAAAAATAAAAACTGTATATACAGTCTAACACCTTTTTGTTAAGATTTCTCTATTGATATTTTCTCTACATGTCAGAATTTCTCTGGATTTTAATCTTTCAGTAGTATTCACAACCTGGACTGTACTTCACCTCCATTTCCTATGTCAACCCTCTCCTTTGAGACACACCTCAAAACATAACTTCTTTACAGAGCATCCGGATTTAAAGAAACCGCACTGAGAGTTCTGTGATCTCTCTATTTTGGAACTTTTATGTATTTTACTGGTTAATTACAATACCTCATTCATTCAAATATAGATTTTTAATAAATGTCAAATGAGTTGTGGGAGAAAACAAAGTTGCAAGAAAATAACATTGAGATGCAGTTTAAGAATTGTGGCTCAGTTACCTAGTATCTACATTGGTTTCATTTTGGGGTCTCAGTGTTCTCATCTATTAAGTTGGAAGTTAAGATCTTTGAAGTCCCTGCCTGGTCTTAAATACTATTATTTTAAATTTATTTATATATACATGTATATTTATATGATATTTTTATTTGTATGTATGTCACATGAAAAATATTTTTATATTTATATGCTTTCTATAGCTTGTTCAAAGGAACTTCTGGGTCTGACTTCTCTCTTTACCTTTTGGCTATATAGAAGTCCTGGAAGAGTATACTGCATGTATTAAACTAGTTATAAACAATTATTTATAAAATTTTTGGGTATTTTTCTAGTTGACCGCTATTGTTCCTTAAGATATTTATTATGTAGCTTAATACTGTTTTCTGACAAATGATCCACAGATCTAGCAAAAATATTATCAACCCTGTCATGTTACTTGGGCCCTAGGTGATGTCATGTGAACCTTACTGTTCAATCTGACCAACAGGGATATTCTCATAGGTCACTGAGCAGATGTTTTAAAAGCCCCTGTAGTCTGAGAACATTTGTCATGGTCTACGTGATTCCTATGCCCTCCTCTCTGCCTTTCTGTCTGCCCCCTATCCTCACCAGTCACGGACGGGGTGTTTATACCCATTATCCTTTCCTCATTATTGTGAAATACAATAACAGTTTGATATGTGATTTTTCTCCAGGTACAATAAATAAAGCACAGAGAGAAACATAAATTGGAATTTTAATATATATATATGTAGGAATTTATCTATGAGTATGTGTATCTTATATAAGTCATATTACATATAGTAATGTGTATAATAATATATATAATAATATGTGTATGTGTGTATGTAATACGTATGATATATACGAATTATGTAATTATGATATAATGTGTACCATCCAACAGTTAGAGAGAGAGAGATCTTAAAAACCTAGACTTTCTGTTGCGAAATCCAGAAAATGGAATGAAGTTTGTTTTTATTGTTGCTTCTGTTGTTGTTGTCTTAATTTTAAAAACTTTGCTTTAAATACCACCATAGTGCTTAAAGCCTGAACCTCAGAGTTCAGATAAATGTGTGACACTGTAAGAACCCAGCTTTGTTTCCCCTCCTTGCAGTTTGGAAACCTGGAGGTGAGAGAGAAGGTCAGTAGACCCCCTAGGATTGGGGGATGGCCTGCACCCATGTACAGTTGTGTACTCTGGGAGTACAATCTGCACACTGCTGCTCAAGGTGCATGAGGGAGAATGGAGATGGAGACATCGTGTGCTTGAACAGAAAGGGCCTGAGATAATAATCGGGGCTTGAAGGTAACTTGATGCTGATTGCTGCTGTGTGAATCATGGATTCCTCCTTGATGAGGTGCTGGGTAAACAGCCCACCTGAGAAACCAGACAGAGAATGTGCTGGGTTTTAAAGGGTGAAAGTGAACCAAGGTGGGCCCTCCCATCAGGGACGTGGGCAGCGGATGCCAAAGAGTCAATACCCAGGGTAAGACAGGAGAGCTGCACCACAGTGGACGTCTTGGAGGAATGACAGCAAATGTCTCTTTCTGAAAGACAGGGGTCTTTGATCTCTGTAGCGAGAAGGAAGAATGGAAATTTCTAAACATTTACATTTTAAATCAAAAGCGAGGACCTTGATATGGTCCTGGTGGAAATAGGGGAATATATGCCTAGTCAAGTGTAATTTCAGGGAAATGAACAAAGTTCCATTTCCACACGCGTGATGCTGCGGCTATAGAAACTAAGTATAACGGTGTTGCACATCTTCATGTAGTTTCTCAGTTCAAACCAATGACAATAAAGCAGAACCAACACTGCAGAGGGAATTGAGGACCAGGAAGGGGTCAGCTGTTGCACCCACGTACCTGTTCACCACCAGCTGCCCCAGACAAACAAGGAAATGGATTTATTAAAAGGTTATGTGACATGGCCAAGAGCTGGAAGTATTCTCGTTTCAGTGCACTTCTCACTCTGACAAACTGCATGCAAATGACTGCTAGAATAATCTAGAAAGTACAGAATGGCGACTTTAACCAATCATTTTTAAATTGGGCAAAGAAGAGTAATAGGAATCTAAATGAAAGAAAAATTCACCTGCAATTCCACCATATAACAAAACAAATGGGCTTCCTCTTTCCGCATTAATTCTTTTAGTTCTTATCTACAAGCAAAGATGAATTGTATACATTCCCAGTTCAAGGTATGTAAAACCATATATTACTTTCTAAACATTTTTCATTGTAATACATACATTTCATCATAAGGTTTATATTTAATAGATATTTCTTGAGTTTAAACTATTATTTTCTTAACCATTCCTGCTTGCTGATCATTTAGATGATCCACAATCATTTATAAAGGCTTTTGCCAATTCAGTGGGCGTGTACAGAAACAGCCTTAGAGTTCAAATATATCCTGAAAAAAAAAGAAACACGCACATTTGCCCAGAATTCAAAAGGCAAATAAATATTGCCTTTAGACTGGAAAGATGGCTCTGACAATCCATTTTTAGGAGATGAAGTATGATAACAACTTATACAAAATAAACATAGGCAGGTCATCAGAATGCAACTTCTGTTTATGGTTTGCCAAAGTATGCAATCCAACACTTTGGAAGTTTAAATTTTAAAAAAGAAAAGAAAACCCTTAAAAGTTGTAACTGAGTCTTCACAATGAAAAGAGAAAAACACTTGATTATTACCATCCTTTCCCCAATTTGAATTATAAAGTACTCTATTGGCTCTGGGAATTAAATATTGATTTTTTAAAGGTATATTTAGACAATTTTGCTAAGAAAAGGAATCGTGCAAGTAGTTTACTGTGAGTATTCGTTCAAAGACATCAGCACTTACTGCCTCTAGCAGAGTATATTACAATGCTTGAATCAATATTCAAGTTAAATTATGTTTAAATAAGTACAAAAAGCATATAATAGTTGAAAACCTAGATACTAATGGATAGAAACAGTTGTCTGATTTTCTACAAACTTATTGCAGAATTCTAAAGCAGACATACAACCATTGCATTTTATCAATAGCAATTTTTATATAAAGTTTATTTTTTAATGATTTTTTCTGACATTATATGCTGTTGTCTTTATTTTAATGATACTCTAGAAAGCTACGTAGCGTATCTTATGGAATAGTTTTTTTCTATTTTCCTTTATGCAATTAGTTATAGACTTTTATGTAATACAGAGTAGGTAGGAACTGTAACAGCAGAAGAGATCTTTATTTATTTATTTATTTATTTATTTTTGGCTGCATTGGGTCTTCGCTGCTGCGCGCGAGCTCCCTCCAGCCTCGGCAAGCGGGGGCCGCTCCTCGTTGCGGTGCGCAGGTTCCTCACAGCAGTGGCTTCTCTTGTTGTGGAGCACGGGCTCTAGGCACGCGGGCTTCAGTAGTTGTGGCTCGCGGGCTCTAGAGAGCAGTCTCAGCAGTTGTGGCGCACGGACTTAGTTGCTCCGCGGCATGTGGGATCCTCCCGGACCAGGGCCCGAACCCGTGCTCCCTGCATTGGCAGGCGGCTTCCCAACCACCGCGCCACCAGGGAAGTCCCCAGAAGAGATCTTGATATGGGTTGAGAGTTGTTTTTTTTTTTAAATAGACTTTATGTATTTATTTTTTAGAACAGTTTTGGATGTACATTCACGTTGAGAAGGTAGTGTAGAGAGTTCTCATATACTCCACATCCAGTTTCTCTTGTTATTCACACCTTTATATGAGTTTGGTGCATTTAACATTAATGAGACAGTGTTGATACACTACTATTAGGTAGTATCCATCTTTATTCAAGTGTCCCTAGTTTTTACATAATGTTCTTTTTCTCTTCCAGGATCCCATTCAGAACATCACAATACATTTAGTTATCATGTCTGCTTAGACTCTTCTTGGTGGTGACAGTTTCCCAGACTTTGTTTTTTATGACCTTGAAAATGTTAGCAAGTATTGGCCACATATTTTGTAGAATGCCTTTCTATTGCTATTGGTCTGATGTTTTTCTCATGATTAGAGAGTGGGGATCTGGATTTGAGAGATGAAAACCAGATAAGAAAAGTGCCATTTGCATCCCATCACATCAAAGGTAAATACTATCAATATGATTTATCCGAGGTGAGGCTGATCTTCATCACTTGGCTCTTCTGTTTGGGAGATATGTCTCTCCTCCCCCATTTATTTATCTAATCATTTATTTATATCAGTATGAACTCAGTATTTATTTTATACTTTGGTTATAATCCACCACAACTTTTTAAAAATTTTGTTGCTCAAAGCATTTCAGCTTTGGCCATTGGGAGCCAGTACTTGGTGCCTGTGTGCCTCTAACATACTCCCATCAATGGGATTTTTTGGACCACTTAGTTTTCTGGCATTACAAGATGCTCTAGAATCATCTCGTATATTTTTTCTTTAGCCCCCCAACTGTCCATTTCTACAAGGATGCATGGCTGCTAGTTGTGTTCACTGCTACTGGGGTGTCATTGTTTTTAGGTCTTCTCAGCTGACAGAACTAGAAAATGTAGTATATGAATACCAACCCATTTACAGGTTGAGTTTTAATCAATCAAATACATGTTTTACCCTAATGTAGTCTATAATCTTGGACTTGCTCAGTGTAATAAATAATGCATTTTAATACATTCCTTTTTGCATGTTTTAAGAAAAATAGTAAGTGGTAGTGAAATTCCAGTCTCCAAATTGATAACTGATGATAATAGTGACAATTAATCATTGGATTTCTATTAAATAAAAACAAGTTCTAGTATAAAATATGCGTTGGAGAGGCCCTTTTGAAACAGTATTCAGTCGAAATTTTAGTGTTGATAGACTTTTGTATTTTATTTTATTTTGTGTTTTGCTTCCCCCAGTCAGGATAGCAGTAAACTAGTAATTCATCAAAAGCTGTAAGATAGGCCAGTCTTTCAAAAGTATTTAGTCAACTAATGCACCTAATAACATATCAAAAGAATTTAAAGAGTTAAAAGAAAGTGTTTTTACTGTTGTATGGTATTTCTGTGAGATTGATTTTTGATTACTAGGAGTTTACTCTTAATTTAGTCAATGTCATTGTTTCTTAAATCCACTTTGTAACTAATCTTACCTTGTATTTAATATATGTGTTAACATAACATTATACAAAATTACATGTTTTAAAAACCTCTAAATTTTGAATAAGAACAAAAAGAGAGTAAAATATTGCCCAAGTCATATAGGAAAGGTTTTTATTTTTTAGTAGTTTACAAGTAGCATAAATAACAAAATAGAACATTTTTACCTCTTTACTTTTTTTTATCCTGCTCCACGATAAACCATTTTTTCCAATTGACTTACAATTACTAATATTGGAGTGCTGATGTAATAAGAGTTTAGGTTTTTCCAATTTGATATCACAACTTGATCTCAGTAGAAAATCAAGATGAGAAATTTATTTAGTTCATGTAGCTGGTAAACATTCCTTTCAATTTAAATGTTTCCATTTCTCTTTGAAAATCTATAATTGAAAAAATCAGATACACATTTTAAAGATAAGTAGTTTGAACTTTAAATATAAATAGAACTTTAGCTTACTACAAATTATATTCTTGGAAAATATATTATCAATCTAATATAATATTTTTCCATTTAAAACAATGTTAAAGAGTAAGTCTAGTAAAAACAAAAACAAGAAAATGGGCCCATATCACATTTTAAGCTAATAAAAATGATATACCTTCAGAATAGGTAATGTGGTTTTAAGAATGTTTTCTTTATAATAGAGAACAATAGGTAACTAAACATTTTAAATCTACTCTTAAAGTTTTGTGAAAAAGTTCTGAAATAGGGAGTGGGCAGAATTTGGGTGAGACTGAAGAAGCAGTAGGATGAGTGGTCATGTAAGTTTTGGTGTATATATTGACATTTCAATGGTTTTATTGTCCAGTGTTTCCTTAAATATGTTCTGGGCAGCATGAGTTCAGTGGGACCTTAATAGCTGTGATTTAAGTAAGGGTCCTCTGATAATTAAAATGTAGGAGATACCAGATTAAACAACAACAACAAAACAGATTTCTTTGTGCAGAATTACAAAGAGCTTTTAATATACAAACCTGCCTCATGAGTCTCTAAGGGAGAGCATTTTCCCACACTTACTTGACCAGACAAATGAATTATTTTTCAGCACAAAACTCCTACCCTGTTCATTAACCAAAAAAAGATCGGGAGGTAACTTCATTAACCCTAACACAGACCATGAATTTTACATATGATATCACATTTCTTCTTTGCAATAAACCCATGAGTTTGTTATTATTATTTCTCCTTCTATACCTAACAACAACAACAACAACAACACACACACTTAGTAATTTTCTCGAGGTCAGTCAATTAGAAAAAGGAAGTTAAAGATATGAATCTGGACTTCCCTGGTGGAGCAGTGGTTAAGAATCTGCCTGCCAATGCAGGGCACACGGGTTCCAGCCCTGGTCCCGGAAGATCCCACATGCCGCGGAGCAACTAAGCCCATGCGTCACAACTACTGAGCCTGCATTCCACAACTACTGAAGCCCGTGTGCCTAGAACCCGTGCTCTGCAACAAGAGAAGCCACTGCAATGAGAAGCCTGCACACTGCAAGGAAGAGTAGCCCCCGCTCGCCGCAACTAGAGAAAGCCCTCGCCCAGCAATGAAGACCCAACCCAGCCAAAATAAATTAAAAAAAAAAAAAAACTTCTTAAAAAAAAAAAGATGTGAATCCCCTTCTATCTGGAGTTCTCCATTTTTCTTTCTCTGAACTGAAATGACTTCCGGAAAATTTTAGGACATAGATAATATTTTATATATTATATGGATACTTATCTGTTAACAAAAGAGGATTAAGTGGCTATAGAAACTCACCACCACTACTATCTCTAACAATCTTCTTTCAAAACCATTCGAATTAAGTGTCTAATCTAATTACAAACAGTGTGTTGGTTAGGTATTAGGTAACAAGGTTTCCCCTCCAACTAGATTAGATTAGATCTTCCTTAACCCCTTCTTAAAGAAAAATTCTGGAGAGTCCAATGATAATACCAACTTTCCTCTTTGCTAATTGTCTAAAATATACTCAAATATAAATCACATTAACTTTGCTTTATGTAGTTACCTCTGAATAACTAAGAGCAACAGTTCATTTCTCTGATATTTGACTTCAGCTTAGTTTAAACAGTTACGGAACTACATACACAAGTCCATACACAATACAGCATAATTTAATGCAAGGAGCTTGAAACTTGAGATCAGAATGTCTGGCTGCAAGTCCCAGCATTTCTACTAACTAGCACTTGAATTTAGGCAAAGCCACCAAGTCATGGTCTTCTCAGTGAAAACTGTAGATTAGAAACCATATAAGAAAAGTGCTACAGGTCAGGTCTACACAATATAAATATTAGACGTGTAAAATCAATACTAAAGAAAAAGGTGAATTATGCAGATAAAATAATAAGGCAAAAGATCTGCTCATTGCAGAAATATGTTCACATTAGCCAGAGACTCTCTTTTCATCATCTATCAGATAGCTTCTCTCCCAGATTTTTCTCCCAGGGTCAGTGGAGTTTTCAAGTTAATGTTGAGACCAACATTCTGTCTCAGGGTGAAATCTACCTCATGCCAAACAGATCTTCCTAAACAGAGGCAAACCTGCCCTAGGTTTGGCCGCATGAACCCACTCTGTCTGTCCCCTGTGCATTTGAAGGCTTGAACTTATTCCATGTTGGCATGCCATTGATAGAATCAACTGAGGGCAGAAGATGAATGGAAAACACTCCAAGATGAACAGAAAACTCTCTTCAAATAATATTTGAAATTAAAATATAAAAAGTATCTGCATTGAAGGCCTAGTGAAAAATTTCAGTGGTAACATGGATTGTAAACCCCTAGAATACAAGCATCATGTGTTTGCCCATTTTGTTCACTGTGCCATGTCCTGCATGTGTCTGGTTCATGGTAGGGGAGTAAGCACTTAATAAATATTTGTCTGTTGAATGAAGAATGAATATTAAAATGACAAAAGAATTCAGTGATTAAGGAATAAAGCTGTGAGCTTTTGTACAATTAAGCAAAAATATGAACAAATATGTAGTAAACGTTACTTGGAACTTTGGAGGTAATTAGGATTAAATATTTTAAAAATGATGCTACAGCCAGCTTGATGATTGAAATGAAATACATCTGGATCTCTCTTAAGGAGATAAAAACATTTGAACAATTATATTGCCATTTAAACTTCCATGCTATTCATATAAATTTCCACAGTATTTCTCTTTGCACACTATATTTACTTACATAATAGTAATACGCTGTATTTATTTAGTGGTTTGTTTGCAAATAACGAAAATTAGTTTATTTGATCCTCCCCTGTGAAATAGGGAAGGCAGATATCATTACTGCTAATTCACAGATGAAGACATCTGGGCTCAGAAATATTAAAGGTCATAAAATATACCACATTAACTATTAAGTCCCTGTTGAGGAAGAAAATTTCAATGATAATCATTTTAAAAAGTAGAAACAAAACAACAAAACAATTATAATGTAACTCATGAATCCATACACTGCTTAAATCCCTTTCATAGTGTATTTTCTGTACTCTTACCAATGACATTGTGATGTTGCAATTGCTTTAATTTGATTTTTCAGATGCAAAACAAAAGCCTGGTGAGACTGAATGTCTCCCTGAGACACATTTCTAGTAAGTCTTGGAGGTGGGACCCAAGCCTGTGCTTTCTGACAACAAATCATGTGTCAGAAAGCCTGGCTACCCACCACTTACCTCTTAAATCCTATGCTTTAACCACCACCTCGAAGATTGTGTATGTTGAAATGATGCATAAAAATATACTATACAAGTGGATCTTTCTGTTACCATTATTATTAGAAATATGATACATCTGTCCCAGAAATTGCATATGCATATGGAATTGTTTTTCTTTTTTTTTTTTTTGTCCACTAATGGTGGTACACTGCCATCTACTCGGGTCATCTAGACCCAGCTATGTGGGTCTGGCTCTGTGAGAGAGAGGTCTGTGACTGAAGAGTGTGTGTGTGTGTGTGTGTGTGTGTGTGTGTGTGTGATTAATTTGTTGTTGACAAATATTAGGCTATGAGACAGAAAGACAAGAATAACCCCAGCATCTTCTAGATATTTTCCAGAAGCCAGCCATATTTCTCTTCCATGCTGGCTGCTGGGAAACCTTTGGAGTGTAGTTATTAATAATGCTTAGGGCCCCTCCATCCTATACAACTCCCTTCATGACTATAAGCTGTGGTGTAAGATTGTAAACTTTTCAACAGACATCGACAATATGTACAAGAATCAAGCATATGTTCAAATACCTCTCTAATGCTTAGGATGCATTAATTTTACCTTAAGTTTTATAACTTTCATTCACTTTTTTCTCAATGGCTGAAGTTTAAACAGACACTTTTGAAAGAGAAGTAGACCTGTAATTAATTCATTCAAGATTCAAGTGCCTTCTTTATGTAAGCACTGTGCAAAGTGCCAGAGATTTATGTTGTACTTTACCTTGGGTTATTTTAAGTTATTGGAACACTTGTAATATTAATGCACGTTAGTAATCAAGAGCCCCTTTTTGTTGGTTGGTTGGTTAATGGTTTGTTAGAAAGAGAAAGAGATGAAAAATAAAGAATTTCAATTCTTCTCTTTCCTTCCCTCAACACACACACACACACACACACACACACACACACACACACACACACTTGCTCAGTCCCCAACTCCTTTGATATATTGTATTCAATGTTAGACTTGACTGACATAAGAAACTCACTGTAGAGAGGCACGTTTCCTCTGAGCTAAAGCTGGTTTCCATGGTGCTGAAAGAGAACGGACATGAGGACATGGGGAGGGGGAAGGATAAGCTGAGACAAAGTGAGAGAGTGAGACGGACATATATACACTACCTAATGTAAAATAGATAGCTAGTGGGAGGCAGCCACATAGCACAGGGAGAGCAGCTCTGTGCTTTGTGACCACCTAGAGGGGTGGGATAGGGAGGTTGGGAGGGAGATGCAAAGAGGGAAGAGATATGGGGATATATGTATATGTATAACTGATTCACTTTGTTATACAGCAGAAACTAACACACCATTGTAAAACAATTATACTCCAATAAATATGTTTAAAAATAAAATAAAATAAAATAAAATAATAAAATAAAATAAAAAGCATAGTCCTTAGGTATATACAGGGTGGTGTTCATGCCAAGCACAGGTCAGTAAGAGCCAGAAGGAGTAAGATGTTTGTACTGCACATAAACAGCACCAGGCCTTGCAATTTTACTTTATGCAGTTTGGCTCCTATTTAGAAAAAGGAAATCTCCTTATAGTGTAGCATATATTTTAAGGTCAGTGAATCATGCTGGATTGTTTTCACTTTGAAAACTACTTTTAAATGGATGAGTGTGATTGCATGGAGCTTAGATATGTACTCAGATCTGTGAGTACATATGTCTTAAAACATCCTTTCTCACGCTCTCCCAGAACTCCTTTAGAGTTGGGTAATGTAGGGGAGGAAAATGCTATCTAAAGTTTATTGTACAAAAAGGAGGGCTGTTGGCTGGCATACCTTGTTCGAGTATGTATAGATTTGTCTTTTTTTAAATATATAAAGTATATAGAGAACTTCAAGATGGCAGAGGAGTTAGACATGGAGATCACCTTCCTCCCCACAAATACATCAGAAATACATCTACTTGTGGAACAACTCCTACAGAACACCTACTGAACGCTGGCAGAAGACCTCAGACTTCCCAAAAGTCAAGAAACTCCCCACGTACCTGGGTAGGGCAAAGGAAAAAAGAATAAACAGAGACAAAAGAATAGGGACGGGACCTGCACCAGTGGGAGGGAGCTGTGAAGGAGGAAAGGTTCCCACACACTAGAAGCCCCTTCGCGGGCGGAGACT
>NC_041221.1:1212201-1233011 GCF_002837175.3 Physeter macrocephalus
GAGGGGATTAAGAGCCCCGCTTAAAGGAGCTCCAGAGATGGGCGAGAGCTGCGGCTATCATCACGGACCCCAGAGACGGGCATGAGACGCTAAGGCTGCGGCTGCCGCCACCAAGAAGCCTGTGTGCGAGCACAGGTCACTCTCCACACCTCCCCTCCTGGGAGCCTGTGCAGCCCGCCACCCCCAGTGTCCCATGATCCAGGGAAAACTTCCCCCGTAGAACACATGGCGCCTCAGGCTGGTGCAACGTCACACTGGCCTCTGCCGTCGCAGGCTCGCCCCGTATCCGTACCCCTCCGTCCCCCCGGCCTGAGTGAGCCAGAGCCCCCTAATCAGCGGCTCTGGGGTTGGCGGCGTGAACACAGCCTGAAGGGGTTAGTGCGCCACAGCTAGCCGGGAGGGAGTGCGGGAAAATGTCTGGAGCTGCCGAAGAGACAAGACACTTTTTCTTGCCTCTCTGTTTCCTGGTGCGAGAGGAGAGGGGATTAAGAGCCCCGCTTAAAGGAGCTCCAGAGATGGGCGAGAGCTGCGGCTATCATCACGGACCCCAGAGACGGGCATGAGACGCTAAGGCTGCGGCTGCCGCCACCAAGAAGCCTGTGTGCGAGCACAGGTCACTGTCCACACCTCCCCTCCTGGGAGCCTGTGCAGCCCGCCACCCCCAGTGTCCCATGATCCAGGGAAAACTTCCCCCGTAGAACACATGGCGCCTCAGGCTGGTGCAACGTCACACTGGCCTCTGCCGTCGCAGGCTCGCCCCGTATCCGTACCCCTCCGTCCCCCCGGCCTGAGTGAGCCAGAGCCCCCTAATCAGCGGCTCCTTTAACCCAGTCCTGCCTGAGCGAAGAACAGACGCCCTCAGGCGACCTACATGCAGAGGCAGGGCCACATCCAAAGCTGAACCCCAGGAGCTGTGTGAACAAAGAAGAGAAAGGGAAATCTCTCCCAGCAGCCTCAGGAGCAGGGGATTAAATCTCCACAATCCATTTGATGTGCCATGCATCTGTGGAATACCTGAATAGACAACAAATCACCCCAAAATGGAGGCAGGGGACTTTGGGAGCAACTGTAGACTTGGGGTTTGCTTTCTGCCTCTAATTTGTTTCCGGTTTTATGTTTATCTTAGTTTAGTATTTAGAGTTTATTATCATTGGTACATTTGTTTACTGATTTGGTTGCTCTCTTCCTTTTTTTATATATAGATATATATATATTTTTCCTTTTTCTCTTTTTGTGAGTGTGTATGTGTATGCTTCTTTGGGTGTTTTTGTCTGTATAGCTTTGCTTTTACCATTTGTCTTAGGGTTCTGTCTGTCTGGGCTTTTTGGGTTTTTTTAGTATAGTTTTTAGCACTTGTTATTATTGGTGGATTTGTTTTTTGGTTTGTTTGCTCTCTTCTTACTTTCTTTTTCTAAGGAATTTTTAATTTTTAATAACTTTTTTAATTTTAATAACTTCATTTTATTTCATTATTTTTTTTCTTTCTTTTTTTTCCCCGCCCTTTTCTTCTGAGCCATGTGGCTGACAGGTCTTGGTGCCCTGGCTGGTGTCAGGGCTATGCCTCTGAGGTGGGAGAGCTGAGTTCAGAATATTGGTTCACCAGAGACCTCCCAGCCCCACGTAACATCAAACAGCAAAAGCTCTCCCAGAGATCTCCATCTCAATGCTAAGACCTAGCTCCACTCAACGACCAGCAATCTACAGTGCTGGACACCCTGTGCCAAACAACTAGCAAGACAGGAACACAACCCCACCCAAAACACACCACTGGATGCAGTCCTGCCCACCAGAAGGACAAGATCCAGCCTCATCCACCAGAACACAGGTACCAGTCCCCTCCACCAGGAAGCCTACACAGCCCACTGAACCAACCTTACCCACTAGGGGCAAACACCAACATTAACAGGAACTAGGAACCTGCAGCCTGTGAAGGGGAGACACCAAACACAGTAAGCTAAGCAAAATGAGAAGACAGAGAAATACACAGCAGATGAAGGAGCAACGTAAAAGCCCATCAGACCAAACAAATGAAGAGGAAATAGGCAGGCTACCTGAAAAAGAATTCACAGTAATGATAGTAAAGATGATCCAAAATCTTGGAAATAGAATGGAGAAAATACAAGAAACGTTTAACAAGGACCTAGAAGAACTAAAGAGCAAATAAACAATGATGAACAACACAATCAATTAAATTAAAAATTCTCTAGAAGGAATCAAAAGCAGAATAACTGATGGAGACGAACGGATAAGTAACCTGGAAGATAAAATAGTGGCAATAACGACCACAGAGCAGAATAAAGAAAAAAGAATGAAAAGAATGGAGGACGGTCTCAGAGACATCTGGGACAATATTAAACACACCAACATTCGAATTATAGGGGTCCCAGAAGAGGAAGAGAAAAAGAAAGGGACTCAGAAAATATTTGAAGAGATTATAGGTGAAAACTTCCCTAACATGGGAAAGGAAACAGTCAATCAAGCGCAGGAAGCACAGAGTCCCATACAGGATAAATCCAAGGAGAAACATGCCAAGACACATATTAATCAAACTATCAAAAATTAAATACAAAGAAAAAATATTAAAAGCAGCAAGGGAAAAGCAAAAAATAACATACAAGGGAATATCCATAAGGTTAGCAGATGATCTTTCAGCAGAAACTCTACAAGCCAGACTGGAGTGGCAGGACATATTTAAAGTGATGAAAGGGAAAAACCTACAGTCAAGATTACTCTACCCAGCAAGGATCTCATTCAGATTCAACAGAGAAATTAAAACCTTTACAGACAAGCAAAGCTAAGAGAATTCAGTACCACCAAACCAGCTTTACCACAAATGCTAAAGGAACTTCTCTAGGGAGGAAACACAAGAGAAGGAAAAGACTTACAATAACAAAACCCAAATCAATGAAGAAAATGGTAACAGGAACCTAAATATCGATAACTACCTTAAATATAAATGTATTAAATTATCTAACCAAAAGATATAGATGGGCTGAATGGATACAAAAACAGACCCATATATATATGCTGTCTACAAGAGACCCACTTCCTAGGGACATATACAGACTGAGAGTGAGGGGATGGAAAAAGATATTCCATGCAAATGGAATTCAGAAGGAAGCTGGAGTAGCAATTCTCATATCAGACAAAATAGACTTTAAATAAAGACTATTACAAGACAAGAAGGAGGACACTACATAATGATCAAGGGATCAATCCAAGAAGAAAATATAACAACTGTAAATATTTATGTACCCAACATAGGAGCACCCCAACACTTAAGGCAAATGCTAACAGCCATAAAAGGGCAAATCAACAGTAACATAATCATAGTACAGGACTTTAACACCCCACTTTCACCAATGGACAGATCATCCAAAATGAACATAAATAAGGAAACTCAAGCTTTAAATGATACATTAAACAAGATGGATTTAATTGATATTTATGAGACATTCCATCCAAAAACAACAGAATACACATTCTTTTCAAGTGCTCATGGAATATTCTCCAGGATAGATCATATCTTAGGTCACAAATGAAGCCTTGGTAAACGTAAGAAAATTGAAATCGTATCAAGTATCTTTTCTGACCACATGCTATGAGACTAGATACCAATTACAGGAAAAAATCTGTAAAAAATAAAAACACATGGAAGCTAAACAATACACTACTTAATAACCAAGAGATCACTGAAAAAATCAAAGAGGAAATGAAAAAAATACCTAGAAACAAATGACAATGAAAACACGATGACCGAAAAACTATGGGATGCAGCACAAGCAGTTCTATGAGGGAATTTATAGCAATACAGTCCTACCTTAAGAAACAAGAAACATCTGAAATAAATAACCTAACCTTACACCTAAAGCAATTAGAGAAAGAAGAACCAAAAAACCCCAAAGTTAGCAGAAGGAAAGTATTAATAAAAATCAGATCAGAAATAAATGAAAAAGAAATGAAGGAAACGCACAAACTTCTGAGACTGAACCAGGAAGAAATAGAAAATATAAACACACCAATCACAAGCACTGAAATTGAGACTTTGATTAAAAATCTTCCAACAAATAAAAGCCCAGGACTAGATGGCTTCACAGGCGAATTCTATCAAACATTTAGAGAAGAGGTAACACCTATCCTTCTCAAACTCTTCCAAAATATAGCAGAGGGAGAAACACTCCCAAACTTGTTCTATGAGGCCACCATCACTCTGATACCAAAGCCAGACAAAGATGTCACAAAGAAAGAAAACTACAGGCCAATATCACTGATGAATATATATGCAAAAATCCTCAACAGAATACTAGCAAACAGAATCCAACAGCACATTAAATGGATCATACACCATGATCAAATATCATTTATCCCAGGAATGCAAGGAATCTTGAATATACCCAAATCAATCAATGTGATAAACCATATTAACAAACTGAAGGAGAAAAACCATATGATCATCTCACTAGATGAAGAAAAAGCTTTCAACAAAATTTAACATCCATTTAGGATAAAAGCCCTCCAGAAAGTAGGCATAGAGGGAACTTACCTCCACATGATAAAGGCCATATATGACAAACCCATAGCCAACATCATTCTCAATGGTGAAAAACTGAAACCATTTCCTCTAAGATCAGGAACAAGACAAGGTTGTCCACTCTCACCACTATTATTCAACCTAGTTTTGGAAGTTTTAGCCACAGCAATCAGAGAAGAAAAAGAGGTAAAAGGAATCCAGATAGGAAAGGAAGAAGTAAAGCTGTCACTCTTTGCAGCTGACATGATACTATACTTAGAGAATCCTAAAGATGCTACTAGAAAACTACTAGAGCTAATCAGTGAATTTGGTAAAGTAGCAGGATACAAAATTAATGCACAGAAATCTCTTGCATTCCTATTCACTAATGATGAAAAATCTCAGAGAAATTAAGGAAACTCTCCCATTACCATTGCAACAAAATGAATAAAATACCTAGGAATAAACCTACCTTAGGAGACAAAAGACCTGTATGCAGAAAACTGTAAGACACTGATGGAAGAAATTAAAGATGATACAAATAGATGGAGAGATATACCATGTTCTTGGATTTGAAGAATCAACATTGTGAAAATGACTCTACTGCCCAAAGCAATCTAGAGATTCATTGCAATCCATATCAAACCACCAATGGCATTTTTCACAGAACTAGAACAAAAAATTTCACAATTTGTATGGAAACGGAAAAGACCCCAAATAACCAAAGGAATCTTGAGAATGAAACACAGAGCTGCAGGATTAAGGCTCCTGGACTTCAGACTATACTACAATGCTACAGTAATCAAGACAGTATGGTACTGACACAAAAGCAGAAATATAGATCAATGGAACAGGATAGAAAGCCCAGAGATAAACCCATGCACATATGGTCAACTTATTTTGATAAAGGAGGTAAGAATATACAATGGAGAAAAGACAGCTTCTTCAATAAGTAGTGCTGGCAAAACTGGACAGCTACATGTAAAAGAATGAAATTAGGACACTCCCTAACACCATACACAAAAAAAACTCAAAACGGATTAAAGACGTAAATGTAAGGCCAGACACTATAAATCTCTTAGAGGAAAACATAGGCAGAACGCTCTATGACATGAATCACAGCAAGATCCTTTTTGACCCACCTCTTAGAGAAATGGAAATAAAAACAAAAATAAACAAATGGGACCTAATGAAACTTAAAAGCTTTTGCACAGCAAAGGACACCATAAACAAGACCAAAAGACAGCCCTCAGAATGGGAGAAAATAGCTGCAAATGAAGCAACTGACAAAGGATGGGACCTAATGAAAATTAAAAGCTTTTACACTGCAGAGGAAATCATAAACAAGATGAAAAGACATCCCTCAGAATGGGAGAAAATATTTGCAAATGAAGCAACAGACAAATGATTAATCTCCAAAATTTACAAGCAGTTCATGCAGCTCAATATCAAAAAACAAACAACGCAATCCAAAAAATGGGCAGAAGACCTAAATAGACTTTTCTCCAAAGAAGATATACAGATGGCAAAGAAGCACGTGAAAGGATGCTCAACATCACTAGTCATTAGAGAAATGAAAATCAAAACTACAATGAGGTATCACCTCCATATACCCTGAGAAAACCATAATTCAAAAAGAGTCATGTACCACAATGTTCATTGCAGCTCTATTTATAATAGCCAGGACATGGAAGCAACCTAAGTGTCCATTGACAGATGCATGGATAAAGATGATGTGGCACATATATATAATGGACTATTACTCAGCCATAAAAAGGGACGAAACTGGGTCATTTGTAGTGAGTTGGATCAATGTAGAGTCTGTCATACAGAGTGAAGTAAGTCAGAAAGAGAAGAACAAATACCATAAGCTAACACATATATATGGTATCAAAAAAAAAAAAAAGTGGTTCTGAAAAACCTAGGAGCAGAACAGGAATAAAGACTCAGACCTAGAGAATGGACTTGTGGACACTGGGAGAGGGAAGGGTAAGCTGGGACGAAGTGAGAGAGTAGGATGGACATATATACACTACCAAATGTAAAATAGATAGCTAGTGGGAAGCAGCCACATAGCACAGGGAGATTAGCTCAGATCTTTGTGACCACCTAGAGGGGTGGGATAGGGAGGGTGGGAGGGAGAAGTAAGAGGGAGGGGATATGGGGATAAATGTCTACACATAGCTGATTCACTTTGTTATAAAGCAGAAACTAACACACCATTGTAAAGCAGTTATACTCCTATAAATAGGTTAAAAAAATAAATAAAATAAAATATATGCAAAGCACCAATTAAGTTAAGGAACAGTGTAAACTGTAACACACTGATTGTTTACTTCATGTTGTCCACAGGAATTTTGTTTCCAGAGTGTGTAGGGTTGATTGCATCCAAAAAAAAAAAAAAAAAAAGAAGAAGAAGAAAAGAAAAGAAAAAAGGATTTTAAGATTAGAACATATCTAAGGTGAAGGATATTTTAGTTATGAGTGGTATTTTTTTTGTAAAAGGAATACTTTGGGATCTTTTAAATGACCAGTCTAAATTAACTACCAAAATGTGCATTATCATTATCCTTCGTCTAGAAAAAGATGCCTGCAGTAAAAGTTAGTATTTGAGAACCTTTCTTTCCTTGAAAATCAGATCCCACGTGCCTAGAGAAAAAGCACTTCAGCGTAATACACTTCTTTTTTTTTCTTTTCTTTTTTCTTTGTTTTTAAATGGGCATATTCAGTAACAGGAACTGCGTTCTGAATCTTTGGAAAGAGGTTCTTCAATTGCAGGCCGGAACTAATAAAGTTATTGTGAAATTTCAGCCACTTAGGGGCCGCATTAAGGAGTGCACTTTCTGTCAGTTCCTGGAGATGTTGAGTTAGAAGCCCTCAGAGGTGAGGACTTCACTCGTGGTGCCTAACGTGAGAAACTGGCGAAGCTGGGAGCCCCGTGTGGTGTGGTGTCAAGACTTCACCTGTGGCTCTCCTCGCTCACTGGGTCTTTAAGAAGCACAGTGGGTTGGGGGAAAAGGACAAACTGAGACTAAAGGAATAGAAATTGGGTTTAGTTTGCAAGGGAGAACACCAAAGTAGTCAAAGAGCTTTTCAAACCCAAAAAACTGCTCAGTAATCGCTCAGTGCCTCCAGAGGCCAAACCCTGGTGGTGGGTGCGTTTAGGTACCTGAATCCACAGACTAGCAAAATCCCCACCCTCTCCCTGTTACTGGGCTTGCATTTCACCCGCTTTAGGCTGCCCCGGGATTCCTACATTTAGTTTTCCAGTCTCTTTTTGTCCCCACCATCGCCCCCCGTCGAGACGGAAGTCCAGAGTCTTCCAGGGAGTTACCTTGACGGGTCTGGATCATGCTCAGTGGCAGGCTGGCGGGACAGATTGGGGAGCAAGTGGAAAACTTAGGTGCCGGCTTTTTACGGCACTGACTTGACGGTCCTCCCTACTCCCGGAACCCTCAGTCAGAAGTAAGATCCCGACCCAGCCCAACTCTAGTGGAATCCTCCAGACTTTGGAGACTCCTTGTGGAAGAACCCAACTTAAGGATGAAAACTTGGAGGATAGGGGCTAGCAGGCTCAGGGAAGTCCTCGCGTCCCTAGTGGTCCCCAAATTCTACTCCTGAGATCTGGGCATGCCCGCGAGTACCCAGAGCCCCGGCTGCCAGGGACCCGGGCGGCGGATCTGGACAGCGCGACGCCCACCGAGGTGAAGGGGAGAGCGCATCTCCGCTCCCAAACCGACTGGCTGTAGCCACGCGTGACCCCACACGCAGAATAGGGTACCTGTGCAAGGAGAGCCTCGATCCCTTGTTCTCTTGCCCGCGTGTCTGGAGCCCAGATTAAAAAACCCGCCAACCGTGCCTCGCGGGGAAGCCCGGCACTCGCCAGGAGAGAAGCTGTGACGAGGCTTCTCCTCTCCCGGAGCCTCCCGGGTGAGCTGACTTCCACTCCCCGCAGCTCCTGCCCCGGCGCCTACGCGCACTGCCTCGCCCGGGATGCGCTGAGCCCGCGCTGGCCGCGGGGAGAGAGCACATCCCCCGAGCCTCTCGGCAGCCTGGAGCGTTCCCCCGGGTTTCACTCACCGATCCTGAGTACTTGCGGAGCCGTCTGGGGGAGGACGTAGCAGAGGAAATAGAGAAGCGCCCAGCTGGTGTCCCTGGTCCAGAGCCCGGGCTGCGCGAGGACTGTGCGGCGCTCCATCTTCCCAGCTTCTTAATTCATGCCCAGACCCAGCCGCTGTCGCACGCCCTCGAGAGGCAGTCCGCTCAGGTCGGGTCCCCGCCTCATCCTCCCTGGGATGCTCCGCGTTGGCACCCTGCGCGCCTCACCCCACCCCCCCTCCGCCCGCGCCAGCCCCCCGGAAAGAGATTGAGGGAACCGGCGTGGGGACGCGGAGCTGGCTGGCGACGTTGGGCTCGCTCGGGGCTGGCTCCTTGTTTCTGCCGCTAGCCCATCACTGCTGCGGCTCTCCCTCCTCCTCCATGGGCCGCAGACCGCGGGGAAGCAGCGCGCAACTGCTCCCGGAGCCGGGAGACCAGCTGAGGAAAGTTGCTGCCCCAATTTGCTGGAACGTCTCACTCATTCGTCCTCTGGTCAGATGAGAAAGTGGAGGGTGGCGGGGGTGGGGTAGGTGGAGGGTGCGGTGAAACAAGGAGGGGAAAGGGGGAGAGAAGGCGAAGGAGGAAGGAGAGGGGGTACTGGGTGAGTAGGTGCAGGGGCTCTGAGCAAGCCGGATGAGCTCCAGCAGGTTCACTAGGATCCGAGGCACGCTTTTGCTTCTCAGTTCTTGCTTTCCTCTTCCCCTCGCTGGCCCGAGCCTTTATTTACTGCCCGCTCCAATACACTGATCCAGACACTCATACACGCACACACGCACGCACATTCTCCCTCTCCCTCAACTTTGCGCTGTGATGCTGGAAAGTCTATTGAGTATTGCATCCTGAAGACAGAAATTTTACCGTGCTGGTCAGAGCAAAGGCAGCCTCTGCTGTGGGCTGTGAGTAGCAGAGGCGCCTCCTTGGTAATGTCCCCGTGCGCCTGTTAGGGGGGTCGTAGAGGTGGCCAACTACGACTCTTCCCATCACTTGATGGAAAATCGCCATCTCGGACGCCAGTATTCAGAGACTAGAAGAGCTCTTATTTAAACTCTGGCAAAGACGAAGACAAGGAGGAGGAGGAAGAAGAGGAGAAAAATGAGATACTTTCAGTACTCTAAGGTTAAAGTGCCTTCTTTCCTATTCAGACCCAAGATAATCTCTTGTAAATTGCTTCCATTTACACGTGCAGAACTGGGAAAGAGGCAGCTTCCAGCGCCGCTCCTTTTCTTGATTTCTTTTGACTGTCACGTTTGAATGCTGGAGGAGAGGCTATTTTAGCACTGTAGGTTTGGAGACTATTTCTCTGTCGAAGGACAAGGACACTTCCCTGGGGAAATCATCATCATTTGATCCTTTTGGCTTAATTTCCTCTGAGCTTTGTGGAGGAATGTTCTGTATAAATGTTTGCTAGGTCTGCATTAACATTCATAGAGTTTCTGTTTTTGTTTTGTTTTGTTTTTTTCCCTCTGAGTATGGATTTTGGAGAACTGACCTAAACTGAACTAATTCATCTGAAAAACATGTCCACAGGTATATAGACCTATAATAGGAAAGAATTACAAGAGAAATCTGATATAACTTCAGATGCATTCATTCATTCACCCTTATATGTGGTGCCAGACGCCATATATATATATATATATATACATATATATATATATTTTTTACTGAAGACCCTATAGTGGGAAACATGCACCATCAATCCTCCAAGAGAGCTTATAGCCTCACTGTTGGAAGCTAGTCAGTTCATACTTCAAATACTGTGCCTGGTTCTGGATACTTCTGTATGAGAGTTGATAAAACAGAACATATCCACAGATAAGAAGAATGGTTGATCTGGATTTAAGAATGCATCTCATGCATAGATTGATGCAACCAAGAAAAATTAGGAGCATATGCAGGTTATCTTCAGAAATTTGAAGAGCTCTGTGTTGAAAGAATGTAGTCATAGTATTAGGCAAGTGAGAAGAAATAAGAAAAATAAGAATGTTGACTGGAAGTTGTAAATGAGTAAATTTCATTTATTTGGCCGAGGAATATTTCTAAGTCCGGAAAGTGTCAAACAATGATATGACTTGCTTCAGAAAAGAGACAAACTCTCCTGTCATTCATTCATTCATTCATTCATTGACTCATTCAATGCATATTTGAGTGCCTACTTTGTGGGAGGCATTGGGCCAAACCCTGGATACACAATAGGAATACGGTTGCTGCCATAAGGAAACTCAGGTAGTAAAGAAATGTGATGAGTTTTACAAAATGGTACTTAGGGCGTGATGAAAAGGAGAAATTTAACCTCTTTAGGAATTTGGGAAAAACTTGATGAGGAAGTGATGCTTCAAAATTCAAATAATGGGTACTTTATAATTCCTTAGTAAGTATTATTTAAAGTGAGAATAAATATAAAGCTTGTTAGAGGATTTTTTTAAAACCTAAAGATTTGTGTAAAGCATAATCAGTGGCCTATTTTTCTTGGTACACATGGGGTTAATAGATATCGCAGGTCTAGATCTTGAGATCCCAAACTCCAGAATTAGGTCAGCTTTTGAACATACTGTTTGAATCCTGGTTTTACCCTATTCTAGATTTGTAGCCTTGGTTAAATTACTTTATCTCCCTATAGTAGAGATTGCTGATGCTTACCTATATCCATTTCTCTTCTTCCGGGGTATATTAAAACCTGTACCTTTTCAGTTAGGTGTAAAAATATATATTTAACCAATGAAATGTGAGTAGAAGTAGTATGTGCCATTTCTGGGTGAGAAGGAAAGCAGTGAAAAGATCTCCCATTTCCCTCCAGCACTATCTTCTCCTGCCAGAGTAATTCTGAAAGCTGCAAGTTCTAGCGGTCAAGATGGAAGCAGCCTGGACCCCGAGTCACCTTTTGGGAAGGAGTTGCTTCAATAGTTGTCAGATCAGCAGCAAACTGTTGACAAATCAGTGAAAACAAATTTTGTGTTGTAATCCATTAAGATTTTGAGATCTGTTTGTTATTACAGTGAAACCTACTTTATACTAATTGTCACACTCTCTCTAGTATTTGATATCTTCATCTGTAAAATGAGAATGATAATAACGCAGTAGCACCATTGGAGGATTATATGAGCTACTGCGTACAAAGTATTTTCCAAGGCTTTCATTACCCAGTATATATTAGTTCATTTGTGGTAATTTACTTTTTTGGTTAAATTAATCTACACATACATTTCTAGTTTAAATATGCCCGAGATGGCAAAGACTAAAATATTTTGTCTGTTAGGAAATGATTCAGTTAATAATGTAGTAATAGCAATTTGGTCCAATACAATTGAAGGAAATTGTATTACTTTTACCTGCATTACCCTTGGTCTTAAGTTCTTTTTGGTTGGTAGAAATATGAGAAAGATTGCATTTCCTAAAGTAGGCTTCTTAAAGAATACATGCACACTTAAGTTACTTTTCTGTATCAGCTGTAAAATCTGTAAAGCTTAAAACTGAAATTTATTTCCTTGTTAAAATGCTTTCCTCCACTGCTCATGTACACAGGCTCATGGTGTAAGTTACTCATGAGTGATCAGCAGCTGCTGTTCATTTGTTTTGTGCTTTTTAGAAGCACTGTATCTTGTGTATATATGCATCTAGTTATTTTTTTGCCCCAAATGACTTTTAGTCACTCTTGATTCACATTTTCATAGTGCCCTCTTAAGAATAAAAATGTCCAATTGAATGCATTCGGTCTTTTCCCCATTTCCCAAATCTTAAGCTTAAGTTGATACACCGTGGTTAATAACGAAGCAATACAGTAGCGTGCAGCATTCTGCATCTTGTGAGAGCTGGTGACATTACTTCGATAGCAATCCATTTAAAATTACTTAATTTTAATAATATAACTAGACATAAAGAAAAATGGCTTAGAATAAACTAAGGAACCCAAATGTTATAAACGTGTTTTCCAAGTGGTGAGTATACTTGAGTTTACTTATAATGTTACCCAGGGTACTGAAAGCAAAAGATCAAGTGGCTTAGAGCTTCCTAAGAATGTGCAGCTGATTTGGGATCAAAATCCTCACTTTTTGACAACTTCTTTATCTATACATTTTTCCATAGGTGATGTCATGTGCTTCTTCTAAGACACTGAATATCTTTAAGCAAGGATCCCAAATTTTCTCTTTTATTCAGACTTGCCTCTGAACTCCAGATTCACATAACCAATTGTAGTTACTGTTTACTACTGACTAAGCATGTCAATCTCTTAATTCTGTGCCATATTTTTGCTCCCTCCCAAGTCCCCTTCCAAAGTTTCTCATTTCGGTACATGTACCAACTTCCATCCAGTTATTAAAATGAATAACTCAGGACGTCATCCTTACTTTTCCTACTACATCCAGTCTGTTTTCATACACTATTAGTTTTATGACCCAGACATTTCTTTAATTTGTTTCTCTGCAGCTCCGCTGCTGTCATACTAGCCTGGGGTTCTTCAGCCTCAAAACTTTTGACATTTGGGGCCAGCAAATTATTTGTTGCAGAGGCTGTCGTGTGCCTTATAGGATGTTTAGCAACTTCCCTGGACTCTATCCACTAGATGTCAGTGGTACCCTCCTCCCAAGCTGTAACAACCAAAAAATGTCTGCAGACATTGCCAAATGTCCTCTAGAAATCACCTCTAGATGAGAACGACTACACTTGCCCAAATCACCGTGACCTTCCATCTAGTCTGTTACAATAGATTCTTAATCGTTCCTCTCCCCCATTGCCTCTTTCGATCCATTCTGTCTGTCTGATCTAAATTTGTTACATTAATTTCCCTCATAGTGCCCTGCTCAGTTCCCTCATGGTCATTATCAACTCTCTAAATGTCTATTTACTTTATTAGAAACTCAATGATGGCAGACTGCTCTGTTTACAGGAAACCTCAACATTCAGGACTATGCCTGGCAATTAGGGAAAACTTGATAAATGCTCATCGAATGAATGAATGAATGAATGTAGTCATAATCTATACAACCTACAACTCATAAGCGCACATTTGTAGGACTGAACTGAATAATGAACCAGATTTCTTTTTTGATTTCTCCTACATAGATCAGCTTATATTTAGTGTCATACTCAGGACGTTAATATAGTGCCCTGTATCTAGAAAATCTGGAGTATAATCTTACATGTCAAATGTCAGCAAAATGCTATATGCAGTAGGGGTTTCCCCTAACATTTGAATTTTCAGCACCATGGCTACCATCACACACACCTTAACAATTTTACTGTAATTTTCATACTAACACTGGTCCACTTGTGAAAGCACTGTGGAAAGCAACTGTAGTAAAATCTTTGAAAGAAAAAATGTCTTATTTATTCAAATCTTTATATCCTATTATTACAACCTGAGAGTGTAACAATAAATCCATCATGTGAAAGGTCTGAACCAAGTTGGTATTTAGCTACCTCCATATACATTAGGTGCCCCACGTATGAACGGGTTCCATTCTGAGAGCACGTTCATAAGTCCAATTTGTTCATAAGTCCAACAAAGTTAACCTAGGTACCCAACTGACACAATCGGCTATATAGTACTGTACTGTAATAGGTTTATCATACTTTACACACAAATAATACATAAAAAACAAACACAAAAAATAAAGCAAACCTTTTTAATCTTACAGTACAGTACCTTGAAAAGTATAACAGTAGAGTCCAACAGCTGGCATCCAGGGGCTGGCATCGAGTGCACAGGCAAGAAGAGTTACCGATTGAGGAGGGAGGGAGGTGGGAGATGGTAGAGCTGAAGGGTCGTCAGCAATAGGAGACGGAGGGCAGGCTGCAATGTCACTCACGCCTGACGTTGATGGCACAGGTTCTGGTTCCTTGCTGTTACCAGATGCACGTTCGCATCTTTGAAAGTGTGCCACGTGAAGGTTTTGTATGTAGGGGACTTACTGTATAAGTAAGGACAGTAAAGAAGAAAAGACCCAGGCTGGGCAGTCAGGGTGTCAGGAGACCTGGGTCCCAACCCTGGTCTGATCACTCACCGTGGCTCACTGCTCATAGCCAAGTCCCATCACCTCCTGAGGTCCGACCATAATGAATGGTTGGACCACTGTCTAAAAGCCAATGGGGACTAATGTTCTCCATTTCTCCTTCCAGCTCCAAAAGTCATTTTTATAAAGGAAGGGCTCACAAATCATCTCTGTTGTCTTTTGGTTATAAACAAGCTTTTCCTTAAAATAATGAGTACTTGTTTTGTATTTTATTATATATTCCTTCTAAGACACTCTTCTTAATACTGTTACATGTATTAATGGAGTCAATACTGATAGCCACCTTGGGAGGTAAGTACTACTCTTTTTTTTTTTAATTAATTAATTTATTTATTTTCATATTTGGCTGTGTTGGGTCTTCGTTTCTGTGTGAGGGCTTTCTCTAGTTGTGGCAAGCGGGGGCCACTCTTCATCGCGGTGCGCGGGCCTCTCACTATCGTGGCCTCTCCTGTTGCGGAGCACAGGCTCCAGACGCACAGGCTCAGTAGTTGTGGCTCACGGGCCTAGTTGCTCTGCGGCATGTGGGATCTTCCCAGACCAGGGCTCGAACCCGTGTCCCCTGCATTGGCAGGCAGATTTTCAACCACTGCTCCACCAGGGAAGCCCAGTACTACTCTTATTAAAGTGCAAAAGTACAAATCCTAAGTTTTGAGCTCAAAGATGAATTATCACAAAATGAACACTGTCGTGTAATCAACCACCCAGACAAGAAACAGAACTCCATCAGAACCTCTGTGGTCCCTCTCGGCTACACCCCCTGCCCCAATGGCACAACTATCTTGACTTTCAACAGCAAGGATTAGTTTTGCATGCTTTGAGACAATATAAATACAATATATATTCTTTTGTGCCTACCTTCTATCAAATGATAGCTAACATTACTGAGCCTTTACCATAGGCCAGGCACTATCTTTTGTGGTTTATATCTGAGTCGCCATGACCCCCTGAGGTGGTCACTAATATTACTCTGCTCATTTTGCAGAAGAGCACATTGAGGCACAGAGACAGGATGCAGGTGCCATGAAGGGAAGCGGAAGTATGTGATAGATTTGAAAAGTGGAACTTGCTTTGGGGCAGGAGCTTAGGAAAGAGTGCTCTGAGGAAGAAGACTTTAAACCTTGCCTTCAGGGTTAGCTGGGAGTTACTGAAGGGGGAAGAAGAAGAACATTCCAGGCAAGAGAGGGCTCCAACTATGTAAATGTTTGCAGTAACCCCTGAGTGGTTGATGTGAGCTGGAGCGAGGGTAGCACCAGAGAAGTCTCATCTGCATCTCAGAAGCCCAGATCCTCCAAGGTCCTTACCAGCCTTCCTGAAGATCTGAGAATTGATTCTAAAGCTGATGTGAAACCTTTGAGCCTGGCTCTATCTTTCCAACTGATAGTCATTCACCCACTCAGCTATATGCTTCCTAAGGCAGAGCCCTCACCACCAAGGCCACAAGAATATCAGCATCTTCACCTCATGTTTGCTTCTCGTGTTCCTCCTCATTTCAGCCACGTGGCGGGGAACTCTCCTTCTCACTTGGATCTTGTCGAACTAGTTCTCTTCCGGTCCTTAATCATGTCCAACTCTGTGTGTCAGGACATTTCCCCAAGCTGCTCTCAGCATCTTGAATATTCCTTTCCTCACACTTTTCCTAATGAAGCATTATTTGTGCCTCGTACCTCATTACTCAGAGAGGCTTTCTTTGGATCCACAATTAAAAATATGTCCACCCAATTTTACCCTTCCATAACACCCTGCACTTTTCTTTCCTGGCATTTATTACCAATTTTAACTATTTGTTCATTTGTTTAGTGTTTCTCTCTCCTTCTAGATTGCAAGCACCAGGAAGGCAGGGTCTTTTCATATGGGGTCGAGGCTCTGGATACATTCAGAGCCTTTCCCAACTCCTGACACATGGTCGGAACTCAATTTATATTTGTAGACTGATCAGATTTGAATGCTTGGAATGCCAAGATATCTGTAAGACAGAATGAAGAAATCTCAGTTCAGAAAGGGAGGTGTAAAATGGCATATCTTATACACATACCTAATGTAGTCAAAGTTTGCTTTTGCACATATTTTAATAATCATTATTTTCAGCAATCTTATAAGCTCAAATTACTTCAGTTTTGGATTGATGAAATAAGTGAGCAGAAACCTTAAAGAACCTGTGTTAGAGAGCTGGTAATTGCCTTTAAAAATCCAAAACCGAAGCTCACAACCATTACAACATTCTAATTTTTATTCAGCTCAGCCTTCCTTATGGATTTTCAATTTAAGTTTCCTGACAACAAAACGCACTAAGCTTCTTCGTATTTAAATCATATAAATTAATTCAAGTTTCTAATTATTACATCTTGGTTTAATTTCTTTCTTCATAATCTCTTCCTGGAAGTATCCTGTATTTATTAAACTATTGCTTTTATTTATCAAAGAAATACACGCATATAGTTTTAGAAGTTAGCACTAAATAAAAACGTAATATATCAATACCACTTCTCTCTGCTGCCCAGTGTTTCTTCTTCAACTATTACAGCTATTTTGTCCAGCATTTACACATCCCATGTTTCTACATAATATATATAAATAGTTCTTGTTGGCTTCATGAGTTGGAGGTATTATTCATCATTCTGTCATGGTATATGAGATTTTCACTCTTTAACACCTTCATTCCATTGGCTTCCCTTTCTCCTCTTCTTAATAAACTAAGGTTTCAAATTCAATCATTATTCAGGGTTTTATTTGACTCTGAAACACAATTGAACACTGGGATGCACTGTGATTACATTTTTCTCTTCCTTGTTTTTCCTGAAGATTTTTTGTTTTGTTTCTGTTTTTTGTCTTATTTTTTCATTGGCTTGATTTCTCTTTATTGCCCACTTTTCACAGATTCCAATAACCTCTCTACACAATTTTCACAAATTTGCTTGCATCAATTTATTTTCCCTTGGAGACATCCTCCATGGACACCTTCATTTTCCTACTCCCTGTGCTGGGCACTCTTGGCCTTCAAAGCAGCTGTCATTTTGGTATTTCCTTCCATGTTTGTCTAGGCTATTCCTGTCTTTCCCCTCAGAGACATTTCCTGTTTTCTGGATCTCATGTGCCCAGAGCTAGCCAAAGTCTCAGTTTTGAGGGCACAGTCCCCAAGACTTCTCTCACTTCTGACACGAAATGCAAGTTTGGGGGATTTCCAAAATCACCCTCAAGCTCAATTATTATCATTAAAGCTATTATACTCATGGTTATGGTTTATTATAAGGAAAGGATACAGATGAGAATCAGCCAAACAAGAGACATATAGGGCAGGATCTGGGAGAGTTCCAAGTGCAGAGCTTCTGTTGTTCTCTCCTCCTGCAGTTAGGACATGTTACCCTCCTAGCTTTGACATGTGATATGTCAATATCATGAAATATTGCCAACCAGGAAAAGTCACCTGAACCCAAATGTCCAGAGTTGTTATTGGGGCTTCATTCCATAGGCATGATTGATTGATTGATTGGTTTCCAAATGATTTGACTCACTGTCCAGGGCAAGTGATACTTGCGGCCCAAATCCCAGTCCCCTCCCAATGATATGGTTGGTCTTTGTGCCATGGTCATCTTCTACACTAAGACTATCAAGTATGGCTAGTACCTGCCCTAAATAAAGACTTTTTAAAATCAGGTATAACATATACTACCTCCCCAAAACCCATTGTAAAGGTCAGATCTCTCTCTCTTTTTAAAAATATTTATTTATTTATTTATTTATTTATTTGGCTGTGCCAGGTCTTAGTTACAGCATGTGGGATTTTTGTTGCTGTGTGCGAGATCTTCCTTGTGGTATGCAGGATCTTTTTTTTTTTTTTTTTTTCTAGCTGCAGCATGCGGGATCTAGCTCCCTGACCAGGGATCGACCCAGACTCCCTGCACTGGGAGCTTGGAGTCTTAACCACTGGACCCCCAGGGAAGTCCCCAGATGTCTCTTTAGACAAGACCAAATTCTTTACTACATACATGTGGTCCTTGGTTTACCTCCTTGTTTTGCTGTAACAAGTAATCAAGAAGCTATTTCATGTTTAAAAAAAAAGAAAAAGAACAACAGAACATTGGAAGTGATGCTAGTGATAGGCTTTTACATATCTATCTCGTGAATTAATGCTGCTTTAATCAGGACAGGTGGCTCTTTACAGGAAGGTCAGTCTCCCTCCTGGAATACTGCCTTCACTGTCACTTTGGGGATTCTCCTCCTTTTCCCTGTATTTAATGTCTGGTGCTTTTTGGTTTTGTTTTAGTTTTGAATCCTATCTTTTCTGCTCCTCTTCCTCTTCTTCCTTATTATTTCTTTCTCTAAGTCTCTCTGTCTCTGTATCTCCATCTAGCTCATTCTTTCTCTCTTCATTTCTCTCAACACATACTTGAGTAATTTTCTGAGCAAAAGTGCTTCAAAAATTATCTTTCTTTAATTCAGTTTATTCAGATATTGTACCTGTTGCATGAGTCCCTCTCTTTGTCAACTTGTATAACTTTTTAAGGCATTTTCTCAACTTTATTTTTTAATCCTTTAATGATTTTTTTCATTTATGCTATTATGTTTTTATTTTATGAGTTATTTTTTTCCCTCTCAACGTTAAATATCTTATTTTTGTTTCACGGATGTAATATCTATCCATCCTTAACCCTCTGAGGATATTATTGGGGGATTTTTCTACCCTAAATACTTTCTGTTGCTTTCAAGATGCTTTTTTTTTTCTCCTGTGTTTTTGGTCTCCAGCTTTTATGGTGGGAACTTTCTCAAATGTCCTACAACCCTTTGTTGTCTGTTCGTCATTAGGGAAGGAGGACTAGAAAGCTGATTGCAAGTACAGAGTCAAATTAGGCAGGGCATATGGGTTCTAAGCTTTGCTAGAGAATAATGTGGAGTGACATCAGGGAACCTCTGATGTCAGCATTTTTAAGAGTATATTTAAGAGATTTCTACAACAAACTAATGAATATAACAAAAAAGAAACAGACTTACAGATATAGAGAGCAAACTAGTGGTTACCAGTGAGGAGAGGGAAGGGGGGAGGGATAATATAGGGAGGGGGTGGTAAGAGATACAAACTATTAGGTATAAAATAAGCTATAAGGATATAGTTTACAACATGGGGAATATTGCCAATATTTTATAATATAACTATATATGGTGTATAACCTTTAAAAATTGTGAATCATTGTATTATACACCTTTAACTTACATAATATTGTACCGCAGTTGTACTTCAATAAAAAACAAACGAGAAAACAAATACAAAAACAAAACAAAACAAAAGGATACTATGTAGGTAATATAAAATCATGGCAAAGAAATATCACAATGTTGGTTGCCCTTGGGGCAGGCAGAATGGGAATTCAACTATATATGTATTTCACTTTAATAAATAAATTTGAAGGAAACGATAAACATTTTCTTTGGGGCTGATTACATTTCCAAGAGAAGACTCTCCTGGTGCCCTTCCTTAAGAGTCAAGGTCTAACTGTCTGTGAACTGGGAGGCTTGTAAATGAAGAGAGCCACCAACTCCAACTTCCGTTTGCATCTGTGTTTACTTAATCCCCCAGTTCAGACTGTTAATTATGCCTCTTTTTAAGTCTGGCATCCTCCTATCTAGAGAGCCTGAGTTTTACCCTCTCTAGAGAAATGCCCCCAGTTTTATGTGAAAGTCATGGGGAGAGGAAGTTATCCCGTGGTGTGGATGTAACCACTTCTTAAAGATCTTTCCAGCAATCCTTCCTACATTAGCTCTCCATGTCCCCCAGGTCCTGGAGGCACTGCAGGCTGCTAGCTTCTAGCCATGAGACTTTTCTACCCTGAAGAGCAGGTTGACTCTTGCCTTTTAGCAATGATAATTCCATATTTAGTGTTCTCTAGTTGGCCAGGTAAGTTTCCACTCCTCAGTGATTGCATTTTCTCCCAGTCCCTGCACTGTAGTTTTAGTGAGTTTTCTGGAGGAAATGTATTCAATCCTTCACCTTTATCCAGAAGCACTTATTTTATAAATTTTAGTATAAATTGCAGTAGCAGATGCTTTCAGTGCCCCACCCATATGCTCTCAGCATTTAACTCTGCCTGTGAACCTGGTTTCCTGAGAACAGCTGGGATTCTTCCTGAGGGCTTTTTTTCCCCTTTTCTTTCTTTCTTTTTCTTTCTTTCTTTCTTCCTTTCTTCCTTCCTTTCTTTCTT
>NC_041221.1:1233025-1248252 GCF_002837175.3 Physeter macrocephalus
TTCTGTTTCTTTCTTTCTTTCTTTCTTTCTTTCTTTCTTTCTTTCTTTCTTTCTTTCTTTCTTTCTTTCTTTCTTTCTTTCTTTTTCTTTCTTTCTCTCCCTCTCTCTCTCTCTCTCTCTCTCTCTCTCTCTCTCTCTCTCTCTTTCTTTCTTTCTTTCCTTTCTTCTTCTTTTTTTTGTTTGATGGTTTGGAAGTTACGTCTATGTCCAGTATCTTGGAACCAGCCCCTCAACTGGGAGAACTCTGAAATGTGTTCTATAGTTTCTCTCAAAGTTCACCAAGGGAATTCTGTTCCATTTGCCTGCAGTGATCACTTGCTGGGTGAGTAATGCATCTTTCATCAACTTCTTCTCTTTTCCTGCCTCATACCTTGGTTTTTCCTTGAATTAACTTCCCAGTTAATTTACAATAATAGAATTCTTGCCTCTGTCTGCTTCTGAGGGGACCTGGAAGTATATTTCCCTAGCTATTTCTCAATCTTTTTAGTATATTTTACCTACACTGTTATTTTTTAGCTAGCTTGTAATTACTAGATATTTATTACTTTTGATAGTTGGGTGATTAATCTTATCCTTACTGTTCTGGTCACAGCAACATAGACCACAGTCACAAGAATCACTTTTGATAGCCTGTTTCTTTATGGCAAGCAATTTCCTACTTCAGGAAGGTAACATACCTCCTTATGTAGGAAGCAGGCATGTTGTAAGACATTACTTGATTAAAGTGTCCTGAGTTTGTCCATGACCAGTCAATTTTAAAAGCATCCCCAAGCCTGTGTACTAATTGCATTTGAATCATCTGTAGCATAATAGCAAGGAGAGAGCAGGGTGACCACAGTCATAAAAAAGCCACTAGATCCTAAATGAGTGAAAACAGAAAATGCATTACTCTGTGCAACTCAGATATTTGGGGCATATGAAGTGATCTCTAAAAGCTCACTGCATAATGAAGAAAGAACAGATAAAAGCCCAGTTAGATGGATATTTATCCCAGGGCAAGGTAAACAAATTTCTTCCCACCACAGTGCAAATTATTGACCTGAAAATTCACATGGGGAGCCATACCAGTTTATCAACTGATTTTGTTTATTTTTTGAAATCCTCAAAGAGAAACTCCTTTGTAAAGTACTATTACAAAGTACCTGTATTCTTATAAAATTACTTAGACAAGGAACCGACTTTCTTAGAGTAATATTGATTTTTTCATTGAATAGTTCTACAGTAATCAGTGAGAACATTTTTTTCTCACAGCAGTAGACATTATCAATGTTTTAACTCTCTCTACATTTTTTCCCTCTGACAACCATAATAGGCAACTTGAAATACTGAAGGTCTTTGCTCTTCAGTGGCTAATTCATTGCATTCCATATTCCTCTTTTTTATATTTTCAACATAAAACAACTTTTTCTGTTGTGTCCTCTACACAACTGCCACAGACGTTTGGAACCATATGTTCCTGTCTGGTGCACACCATGAACAAGAGCAGAATGTCAAAATATGGCTTACAGAAAATCCTCCATGACGTATTGCCGCACCCCAGACAGCAGTAGAGATGGAAATTTATCCAGGATGTTGGGGAAAGAGTACACTGTGGCCTCACTTTTCTCTTTTGGAGTCACCATGATGATGCTACTTCCAACTCTGCTCGTGTCTATGGAATCAGGGCAGCTCCTCGTTATAGTCTTACATCACCACTTCAGTGGTAAAAACCAAATGATTGACAAGAACCAGATACTTGTGCCTTTACTCTTCTGCCCAGCCCTACACAAGTGATATAAAATCTGTACAGTACCATGACAACCCTCAACCATCATTGAAAACAATTTTTCAAATGGATTATGTTCTTGCTAGTTGGTACAAGGGGAAATTGAGTCACTAAGCAGCTCCAGTATTTTTGTTCTAAATCACAAAGCAGATTTAATCTTCCTATACATGACTTCACCAACTACATTGTGCCACTTCTAAACATACAGTTTTATTCATTAATCCATTAATTTACCAATATTTGTTCTATTCTTAACAAGATATAATGACTCTTCTGGGGAACTGAGAAAATGTATATGATTCAAAAATGAACCCAACATTTTAAGGTCATGAGTTGCTTTGTTAAATCAGCTACATGCCTTACTTCAAAGTTGGATCAAAAATAACAATTAAGTTATTCTTTGTATTTGTTCATGGGAGTACAATCATGGTTTCCCTTTTCTCTCTCTCACTTCTGAACCCATATATGGCCCTATCAATTCAGATGTTCCTGCCTGTCTCATTCATGTTTGATTTCCTAGTCATATTTATTCTACTTATATAAATGGTCATGGTTGACTTTAGGAAGACATAGCATGAAAATCCCTAAAAATAAATTGCTGTTATTCTATTACCATTATGCTCCATTTTTCTTCATCAAAAGAAAAGAGAGAGAGCGAGAGATCCAAACATTCAGTAAAATACAAATATTATATACAACAATGTGTGAATTTAGGCCATAAAAATATACAATGGACATTTCTTATTTAGTAGCAGCAATTTGTGGGCCCTGGAGTGTGGCAATGATAAAACTGTCCAAAGTCACAAATACAGTATATATTCCCTTAACCACATTCAAAATTAGAGAGGAGTGATGAGAACCAGTAAGAAGACAGAGCAAACTGCTCACCGAATCATAGAAGTGTTCAAGTAGCAAGCTAAATTCATTGCATATCTCAACCACAGAAATATTTCAGGTGACTCTGTTTTTGACAAAACGTGGGAACCACAGGTTCTACAACATGTACAAGCAAAGCTCAACAACTCTAATAATAGTTACAGATGTGAAAGCCAATTTGGATAAAGTAAGACATTGACTCAAGTCCTCTGAGAAAAGATTTTTGAAAACAAAGTTTACAAAAATCTCATTTTGTCTTTTGGGAATTGCATTCCTCTCTACACCTTGACTCTTTTGCTGGATTTCTTTATTATTGGGAGAATTCTCTTGTACCATTTCTCCATCTGACATCATGAAACGTGATATATTTTTTTCTTTTTTTATCACAAAGTGACTAAAATTCTATTTCATGCTCTGGCTATTGACTGAACATGTACTTTGTAGCCCACCTTCCCTAAAGAAGGACATGGGTGACATTAGTGTGGGGCACAAGTGAATTCTGTGTTTCATGGGGTTTACTGTCTCAGTGACTATAATTTTTCTAATAATATATCCAGAAGATAGCAGATAAAAATACAACCTTAGTGTCTATCAGCCCATTCTCTAAGAAAGAGAAAGTTTGTATGGAATTAATATAAACTATTCTTCGTTGCTGCCTCTTTTATTATACTACGGTTGAAGTCCATCAACTGGTTCATGGCCGCATGTAATCAGAAAACTTAGTAGACTGTTTTGCGCTGACATTATTTCCAGAATGTATAAGGTGGTTCTCCTCCATGGGTACCAACTGCCCATTTATTGGACTTAATATCTGAATCATTTTTATGCCTCCTGTTTTTCTCAAGCCAATCTTATATGTGCTTTGTTAATTTGAAAAATAATAATAAAATAAGTGAATTTTTTTTTTCAAGAGTCAGTGAAAAGGGTGACAGGACAGTTCTAGACACCAAGACATGTGGGATACAAGGAAGAAAACTGATTACAGAATGAAAAACCTTTGTTCTGTGCCTGTGTATCTGTTGGGCAAATTGCATTTGTTGGCCGACTGGACCTCAGACTCCTCCTGATAAATGAAGGATCTGGGATCAATGTTCTTTAAGATCCTTCTGTTTCCAATTTTCCATCCAGAGTTTCCAGGTTCTTCTATCTTGCCAGTTCACTCATTCTCCTCATCAGCTACTCCAAATCTGACATGATCAAATTTGTGTTTCAGCAAGGTCACTATGGTTGCAATGTGGGAAACAGCTTGAAGGGGAGTATGAGTTGGGGGAGATACAGGTAAGAGGTGAATGTAGTAGTACTTGAGTAAATTGATGGGGGTATGATTTCATGTGGGGTAGACAGAGGTGAACGGAGTTAGAGGATATATGTGCTGTTAAGCTGTCTGGATGCACCCTTACTGATTTGGATTCGGTGAGTGAGGAGAGAAGAGATGTCAAGGTAATACTCAGGCTTCTGGTTTAGGTAATCAGGTTGGCATCTGCACACGTCACTGAGATGGGGAACACTGCAAGATCATCAGCTTTGAGGAACAGAGATAAAAGTTTGATTTTGGACATGGTGATTTGAAATCTCTTTGGGACATAGTCACTTGACTGTTACTGTACATTTAAGGGCTATGACCTTCACCTAACACATATCTGAGGCCTTTCTCACCACACTTCACAGAACGTAGAAAAAAATTCAAATCCAAAAATAATTTAAAAAAGCAATTTAGATTTTTATGGAGGTTGCATTGGAAAGACAGGGGAATGGAGTTACATTGCATTTCACATATTAAAATTTCTTAAAAGTCATCCTTACGTATACCTCTTTATCTGAATATCAGCTCCCCGTAACAATTTCTAATCATATTCTTTTCCTCTCTTTAAAAAAAACTCTCCTTTTTCCTCTATGATCCTACAAAATGCCAAATTTGGGCATTCTTCATTCACTTAGGCATGAAGCTGGGGAGCCAGTCATGGTCTTGGTGAATTTCCATGCATCTGGTCACACTTACTTCTCAATTTTATTACTAAACACATCATATTCTTATTAATTATATATCAGCCTCCTCTATTCCTCTATTTGATGTTGAGCCCCTGAGGGGCATGGCTAATATTTATTTATTTAATGCTAGAACTTAGGTTAGACTTATATTAGGCAGGAAGAACATAATTATTTAGTGAAAAAAATTATATTATTTTCAAACCATACTTTTTTTATGAAATATCCCTGTACTTCCCAGTTTGAAATAATCTCTCCCATACAGGCTCCCAAAACAAATTAATTTTACCTCTGGTTTTTGAGTTCCACTTATCATGTGCTACACCATATTAAGGTAATTTCAAACATATTGTATCTCTATTATGCTAATCAAAGTTTATTAGTCTTTGTATTACCAACACGCACACTATGATTTAACTATATCAGGTGTTCAAAAGTATTTTTTAAGTACACTTGAGAAGGGATAAATGAACGAATGTATAATCTGGGGTTTAGGTGTATGTCTGTGTACTGTCCATGATCTCTATATTTTCTCTTTCTCTATAAAACACATCTGATTCTGATCATTCATCTTATACTGTATTCACTCAGTTTTATTTTGCCTGAGGAAAAAGGGACATTTCTTTTCCTAGTTTGTATTCTTTTATTCTATTTCCTGCTTACATATTTTGTTAATGCTAATTGCTTAAAATATATCCATTGAATGAAACCGTGCAGTCACAGTCCTATGGGATATCCAATCTGCCATCACAGAATGTCATCATCAAATTTGAAAAATAAGCACCCTAAGTAGTTGAACAGAGTTTGTAATGTCTTAATGAGGAAGAAGAGACAAAAGCTATTTGGAAGACCACTGATTGTGTCTCCCCACACAGGATGTTGCATATTCTCAAAAACATCTTTAAGATTTTGTATCTGTTCACAAGAAAATTTTTTTTTAAATATCAATACTTGGTTGTACTAGCATGCGTATTTATGTTTTAGCAATATGTACATCTGAGGGTATTTTTTTCCCTCCATTGGATTAAGTGCTCTAGCAAGTATATGTGGCTTATCTTACATACCACCTGCAAGGAATTTTAAGCATTTTAATTTTAATCTTTCAGTTAAAAAAAAAAAACAAACTTCACTGACTTTAAAATGCAAAACACCTCTGGAAGATTATATGGAAATAGTTTAACTGCACCAAAACAGACCTTCTGCACAGAAAATGAGAGATTTCCTTTTAATTAAAATGACAGCAGGAATTTAGGATGACAGAATTTAATGTAATTAAAATTGGAAAATCATTATTTAACAAGAGTCATGCTACATTTCTTGAAGAAAACACAGTGAGGATCTTTTAATTTCAGATGAGTCAATAATTTTATTTTTATGTCTCCCCTGAGCCTGTTCTTATTAAAAGAGTATGGAAGATAAATTTGAGGAAGCATTCTACACTTTCCTAGTCTCAACTGCAGTCTTTTGCATGTGAAGTGTGTTTAAAACATTAAGATAAATTTCCAAAAATGATACTTTAAAAATATATGAATATGGGGAACCAAGAATATTGAATAAGCAATAGAGATTCCAGGAATAAGGAATTCATTCATTAAAGAATGAAAGATATATCTGCGCCAACTCATTCTATATTCACTGCTGCTTGTCCACTTATTGACATTTTTTTCATTATCAAAAAATGTTTACCATGAGCATATCCTGAACTTACATGGTGTATTTAAATTTTAAGTTGCACCTTGCTATTACATGTCAGGTTTTACAGGTTTGATTCTCCTAATCAAGCACAATCTTAAGATTAAAGGACTCAGTTTATTAAACAGAGGAAACACATAAAACAGTTGTTCTACTCCGTGTCAGAAAGGAAAAAAAATGCTGCAAAATAAACTGTACTTTATGACATATTAAATGAGAAAAAACATGCTTGAAGAGAATGAATTTGTTAGTATACCAATGGAAGGAAGGGAGTTTTTAATTTGTTGTAGTAATTACACCTTAGATATGGATTTAGATGTTAGTTTTCACCACTACTGATGGCGTGTGATGCATGATGGGGAGAGTTTTGAACCTGGGATTTCTCCACCGCGGCTACTTTGCCAATAATAATAACGGAAATTAATGTTTATTGAGTTTAGTATGCACTGGTTACTTTATATCCCTTTGGATCCTCTGGGCTAGGTCCTATCATTTTATTATTATCCACATTTTTCAGATGAGGATTTGGCAGCAAGAAAAAGTTAAGCAAGCTAGTCAAAATCACTTAGCCAATAAAATATGGATCCAGGATTCAAGTGAAGTAGTATAACTCACGAGCCTGTACTCTTCAGAATGTAATGTTCTATAGTCTAGATTTATGTTTGTATACTATTATTGACCTCTATATTGTCTCTCTCTATATAAAACACTTCTCTTCCTATGATTGTTCATCTCATGCTATCCAGTTTTATTTTACTTCAGATCAAGAACCATTTCTTTTCTTATTTTGTATACTTTAATTACATCTCCCACTTTCACATTTGTCTAAAGCTAATAGATATGCTAATACAGCCTAACAAGTAGGTTGAGCTAAGATTCAAACCAAGTAAAGAAATTACTTGACCCTGTGCTCTTCACCACTAGGTTCCACGACCCGAGAAAAAAAATTTATCTCTCTACTTCAGTTTCCTCATCTATAAAATGGAGAGCAGGGGGAGTTAAATGATCTTTTAGGACTTCGTCATCTTGGTAGTTTAGTCATCACATGTGGCAGTTATGCTAGGCTAACACAGGGCTAAGGAAAATAGATCTCTGAATGGAAAAGAATAATAAACATTGATTTACCAGAATGCTCAGTGGTTGGGCTTGGTCTTGGTTTCCATTCCCATGGAATCTTACCTTGAGTAAAGGATTAGAATGTAAGAAGTTTGGGAGGTGAACCCAGGTCCTACTAGTAGGAATGTGGACTGGTAAAAAGGAGAAGTGGACTGGCCATATGGTATATTAGGAAGCAAGGTGCTTAGTATTTCAGAGGAACTCTGAGAAAAGCATAGAATACAACTAGGGAGTTCTATTACCGAGAGGGTTGCTGCTGGGACACTTATTTTTGTCCCCAGGGGCTTGCTTAGTACTTACACGGGCTGGTTTAGTTTTGCCTGTAGATAGAATAGGCTCAGGAGACCAGAGGGAATACACAGGCAAAGAAGCATAGGTGCACTGGCCATTCAAAATCAGACCTGCCCACAATGAAGGAGAAGGGCAAGTGGATATACCTGGAACATTTTCCACAAGGGTATGCTGACAAACTTAGCTTTTAGATTAAGAGTAACCCTGAAATATTTGTTTATTTGTTGTTTTTGTATGGGCTTCCTGGTAGAGCTAATTTTATTTTCTGGAACAGTACAATCTTCTTTCTTATTTTAGTAAATAGAGTGTAAATGACACAACTGAATCTTTTTGATGATTTTCTTGTCATCACTCATGGCCATTATTATGACGAAAGTTAGTGTTTTCATCCAACCTGAGAAAATGGTTTCACAGTGTGATGTCTCAGAGAAATACTTCATGATATCTCTGCAAATACAATGGAAGAATTTAGAAGCCCAAATGATGGCTGTTACCTTTTTTCTGCCTGGGCTTGGAGGAATGCACTGATCATAACTGCAATTTTAATCCTTTGAGAGCGATGACTTCCAACCTTATTTTTGTGATATTCCAGAGCACCCTTGGGAACACCATAAATTACTCAGGAGAAAAACAACACATAAAAACAACAGCTAACAAAATCCTGAATCAATACAAATTTAATTTGATTTTCAAAATGTAGATATAGCATGAAACACTTTTTAGGAAGCAGTTTGTCTAATGAAATAAAACCAAAATAATATGTGATATAATTTTCAAAGCTTGTTAGCAACTGCTTTATTGAGCCAAGAGAGAATAAAAAACATGGACACTAGACACTTCACGATGGGAATTAATGTACTAATCAAAAGTGGTAGTTTCTGGAACCAAAAAAGGAATTCACTGAGCAAAGGGAAGTAGTAGAGAAATTATCACACACAAGAACAGGATTTTTCTGCGAACTCCAAATTTATGTCTCTAGCAAACCAGATTCATTGTTGCTCTTGTACCTCTCCACTTCTTACTAAATTTATTTTGTTATATGAGGTTCTCTCTCTCTCTCTCTCTCTCATTTCTCTCTTTCTCTCTTAACCAGTGTGGGACAAGAAGACACACACTGCAATCTCTCCTGCAATCCTAAATATTCTCTAATGATCTCAGAAGAGACGTTCTAGGAAAATCCATAGACTTTGCTTTCCTGATTTGTCCTTTCAAATTTATTAAGTGATACCCAATTTACTTGCCATATTATTTTTCAGGATCCTTTCAAATGGAAGCTAATTTAATCTTAAAATTGGATATCAAATTTTGTGTTGAAAAATGCTTAAATGGTACTAATATTGATAAGGGATAGCATGACATCTTTAATGCCAGTATTATTATAACTAGAAATTGTTTCAATGTCTTTTGTAGGCTCTCCATGTACTGTTAAGTCATTTAAGTTCCTGATAGAAAACAAATATTTCAGTTTATATTGATAACGTCTCTTTGGAAGAGACTGCTACTGTTTACTGAAATTCTTTCTAACCTTCCTCTGTATGAAAGTCTTAACTAGAAACATGCCTGCCCAGGGAAAAATCTATATTTCATAGTCCCTCTTGAAGCTAATGTAGTCATATGGGTCATGTAATTAAGTTCTTGTCAGTGAAATATGAGCAGATGTGATGAGTTCTAATTCTAGATCTGAATGTTAGATAATCAGGAATATGTTCCTCCATATCCCTTCCTCTGCCCCTTGTAAGAAACATAGCTTTGAACATTCAGATGAGGACGATGCACTAGGAGGGAGAAAACCAAAAAAAATGAGAAAACCGTGGACACTAAGCGACTGCATGGACCAGAGCCTTCTTCCAAACTACATTGTTTACTGCTGAAGTAAACAGTGAGTGAGCAATAAACTTATGTTTCCTTTAAATCCTGTATTTTTGGGCCGCTTTGTTTAACAGCTTAGTCTTCACACTATCTAATGCATTACTCAATAGGCAGGAATGTTTAACCCCTGAAACCACACCAATTATCTCAAAAAGATCTTATTCTCTTCATCAGACAAAGGAGGTCAGTGAGCACAGAGCTGTTTGGAGCAGCTATTTATATTAAACTTTTGGTGACAGACACTTAAGAAAAGAGACCAAAGAATTTGTTTTCCTACCAAATGGAAAACGTCATTGATTTGAATGTAACTTAAGATGAGCTTTAAATCTCAAAAATGAAATGATCACATTTCCATAATTTGCATGCTTATGGATTCACCTACAAATACTCTGTTGCCAAGAGAGGAAAATTAACATCCTACTATTTGCTATGAGCCTTATTTAATCTCTCGATGACCACATGATTTTGGAGTTATCAATCTAAGATAGGCTTGACAAAGATAGGACTCAAGTCTTGTCATGATAAGAATGATAATGATAGTGGCAGATAAGGAAGAAAAATATTGAGAGATAAATGAGGAGGAAGAATGTGTATGATTACCTCTAAAGCAAAAGGAAAGCAAAGAGAGTCAAGACAAACAATTGCTTATTTGATAAGTAAGGATTCTAGCCACAAAATTGCTTGAGGATGGTAGAGGAGGTAACAGCTGGTGGCTGTGTGTCCTTGGGCAGATCTCCAAGGAATATCTTCTTGAATGGCTGTATTAATAAAATTTGAACATTTGTCAGAGTCACAGCAATAGTGTCCTAGGTCAATGTAACAAATGGCCTCAACCTAGGAGGCTTAAAACAACTGAAATTTATTGCCTCACAACTCTGGAGGCTAAAAGTCCAAAATCAAGGTGCCTGCAGGTATGTTCTCTCTAAATCTTCTAGGGGAGGAACCTTCCTTGCCTATTCCAGCTACTAGTAGTCCTAAATCCTAAAGTCATAAATCGGCTTATGGCAACAAACTCCAATCTTTGCCTCTGTCTTCACGTGACTATCTTCTCTTGGTATCTGTGTGTCTATGTGTCTTCACATGTGTTTCTCTCCTCTTCTTATAAGGCTGTCTTCCCTCTGTGTCTCTTCCCTGTGTCTTTCCTCTTATGAGGACACCAGTCATATTGGATTAACTCACATTAAATTAACCAATTACATCTTAAGTTAACTAATGACATCTTCAATGACCCTATTTCCAAATAAGATCACCGTCTGAGGTACTGGGAGTTAGGACATCCACATATCTTTTTATTGGAGACACAATTCAACACATAACACTGATTACAGGGACTTAGGTTTCCAAAATGAAAAATAATACTTTACTAAGGTTGGTCTATTTTTAGTTCTTCTTTTTAATAATTAAAGAACTAAAAATCTGACTCTATGGCACCTTGAAAATAATTATTAAAATATGTTACTGAGAGCTAAACTAGTCATTTTTACTTTAAGATAAAAGCAAAATTGTGTCAAAAATTCTTAAAGATTGTTTTCACCGTCAATTCAGTGAACTCTGTATCTGCAAGCTTTCTTGCTTTCTTAGAAATGGCATTGAAGACTGAATGGGCCCAAGTAAAAATGACTTGGACACTCCACAATCAAATTGTACTTGGCAAATAAAAGACTTCAATATGCTTTTTAAAAATATTGTGTGCATGGAATCATATCCATAACATACAGACATTAAAGCTGCCAAGGCCACAAATAAAAATCCAACTGTAATAGGTTAAACCTTGTATTTCTTAATGACTCCTTAAATTGATTTCTAAATAAAGCAAGCTAAAATATAAAGATTTTCCAATATTTATAAATATCAAAGGCTAATAGTAGCAAATTATTTAATCTTTTTGGTCTTCATGTATTCTATTTGACCTTTTTTTTTCTTTTATAATGCTTTATTTCTTTACAGGTGCTTTGAAATAAAAAGATCTTTCTATTCTCTGTTTCCCAAAACAGCTTTATTTCTGTGGGAACCGGCGAGAATTTGGGCAAACCTTCCCTTTCATGAAACTGTGAGAGTTTTAACAATCTGGCTGCTAGCATGAATTTTGTGGCACATCTGTAGTTATAAATATAGAATTTCAATTATGCAAATCACCTTGGCAATGTCTTTTTAAAAGTTAAAAAAGAATACTGTAGTTTATCCCCTGTACATTTTAGTAATATTCTTATGATTTAGGTCTGTGCTATCAAAATCAAATTAAAAGCTACATTACATGGTAGGTTTATTTTATTTGTTTAGAGGGGAGATTTATAAAAGCTTTGAGTTTCTTCAAATGAAAAAAACAGACTACCTCATTGTGTTAAAGGTTTAGAAAAAAGAGGAAAAAAATCCTTATCTCTATCTTGCTATTATTATTATTATAATCTAAGACCAGAACAATAAAATAAGCAATAAGATTAACGGTTTCACTATAGAATCACAATTTCACTATAAGCAATCTTATTCCTTTAAAAAATTTTTCTCTTTACAAATAATGTCAGCGGCTACCAATGTATTATCTACTTGAGAGCAGTAATATGACTTAATTTCCTACAATTCTCTTTGAAATTACCTTTGGGGAGATATGTCTTTCAAATCTGAATCTCTAGCATAGATTCTGGCATATATTATATGTCCATAATTGTTTGCTGTGTAAATTAGAAGCCACGGAAAATCAAAGGGGAAAAAAAACAGCCAATGAAGGAGTTTTCATTGTAGTGAATCAAACAGACACTAACATCTCCACAGGTCAAGTTTCCCAGTGTTGCCCTACTGATCCTTGCTTTGTACCAGTAGCTATGTACTGATAAGCTGCATGTGTCTCAGAAAGGCTCTCTTTCCTTACAGTATCATAGATTTTTTTGCAAGTGTTGAAGGCAAAGGACATTCTTTGCATTTTCAAAATCCATTTAGAAATCAAGTTTTCTCTAAGGAAAACAAATTAAAGTATAGCAACCTCCTCTGGCAGGAGACCTTTATTTGCTTGTACTTTGGATGGTTCTGAATCTGTCAATGTTAGTAATATCTTCTTTTGTAATGTGGTCCATGGACACAGGACACTAGTCCTTCCAGTATTGTGTGGCTGTTGTTGTTTTCCTTTGTATTCCTTGACTTCAGCCTAATTCACATTCTGTCCACTCTGTTCTGTTGCTGCATGAACGCCTTGCCTTCCACTAACTGATGACTTTTCTGTTACTTGACCCTGAAGAAACACTTTACTGCCTTTTTGCTACAAAACAAGACAGGATTATATATCTCAGTCAAAATATCTCATTTCTCTCTGTGAATGTATCTGAAAATCCATGTTTCCATCAACAGTCCCTGAAACACCCACTTGGAGAAACACTGAAAATATCCTCACCAAGAACACACTAGTGGCTCCAACTGTGCCCTCACTTTCACATGTTTGGTTCACTGTGCAGTGCTTCAAGGCCAAGGGAATTCAGGCTTCCCAAACATTTCCTAATGAAGTCATCTTTGAAACTCCTTGGATTGCCCCTGAATTGTGACAATAACTAAATCAATCATTTGCTACTGAACAACTTCCACAACTGCAATTTGGATACATAATGCAGTGTTTTAATGATAATAAAGTGCTTTTAAAGCTGAGAAATTAGATAATCAGCATAGATATGTCATCTTTTGCATACAGAGTATATATTTTTCTCCTGAACCCTAATATCAAGAATCTTTAATTCATGCCATAAAACATAATGAAAACAAAAAGGGGAAGTACTATTTTATCAGTTTTAATGAGTATATCATTTCCTTTAATTATGCCTTATAGGACTTTTTGAAGTGGCAAATGTACTTTTGATTTTATGTCATCAAGAGAGAGGTTTAATTTTACCTTTTAAAGAAGTATTCAGGTGATTTTTCTAATTATTATTCTTTTTCTCCTTTGAATTATAAAATTGTTTAAAATCAATTAATTGTTCCTCCTAACTTGAAATGAAAATTTGTCATGGTCAAAATTTTCTCAATTAGTTTGAAATTGATTTTTGGATCACAGTATAAAATTGTGTTTTCATAAATTCTCTGGAGGAAAATATTAAGCAATACCCCATTGCTTAAAAAATTACTTTTGATCAACATTCAATTATGTCTGTTTTTAGTTTAAAGTTTTTTTTAAAGAAATAGAGTTAGTTTTTAATTACTTTAGTGGGAGGCATTGAAAAAGAAATAATTCTATGAAATATTTTTAAAGAGTATCATTATTGATATGCCCCATCCAAGAATAATGAAATCTCTTTTACCTTTTTTTAACATCTTTAATGGAGTATAATTGCTTTACAATGGTGTGTTAGTTTCTGCTGTATATCAAAGTGAATCAGCTATATGTATACATATATCCACATATACCCTCCCTCTTGTGTCTCCCTCCCAACTTCCCTATCCCACCGCTCTAGTTGGACACAAAGCACAGAGCTAATCTCCCTGTGCTATGTGACTGCTTCCCACTAGCTATCAATTTTACATTTGGTAGTGTATATATGTCCATGACACTCTCTCACCTCATCCCAGATTACCCTTCCCCCTCCCTGTGTCCTCAAGTCCATTCTCTACGTCTGCGTCTTTATTCCTGTCCTACCTTTAGGTTCTTCAGAACCATATTTTTTTTTTTAAGAATGTCCTAGCTATTGTAAATAGTGCTGCAATGAATATTGTGGTGCACGTTTCTTTTTGAATTATGGTCTTCTCAGGGTATATGCCAAGTAGTGGGATTGCTGGGTCATATGGTAGTTCTACTTTTAGTTTTTCTACCTTTAGGTTCTTCAGAACCATATTTTTTTTTTTAAGATTCCATATATATGTGTTAGCATACGGTATTTGCTTTTCTCTTTCTGACTTACTTCATGCTGTATGACAGTCTCTAGGTCCATCCACCTCACTACAAATAACTGAATTTTGTTTCTTTTTATGGCTGAGTAATATTTCATTGTATATATGTGCCACATCTTCTTTACCCATTCATCTGTCGATGGACACTTAGGTTGTTTCCATGTCCTAGCTATTGTAAATAGTGCTGCAATGAATATTGTGGTGCACGTTTCTTTTTGAATTATGGTCTTCTCAGGGTATATGCCAAGTAGTGGGATTGCTGGGTCATATGGTAGTTCTACTTTTAGTTTTTTTTAACGAACATCCATACTGTTCTCCATAGTGGCTGTATCAATTTACATTCCCACCAACAGGGCAAGACGGTTCCCTTTTCTCCACACCCTCTCCAGCATTTATTGTTTGCAGATTTTTAATGTTGGCCATTCTGACTGGTGTGAGGTGATGACTCATTGTAGTTTTGATTTGTATTTCTCTAATGATTAGTGACATTGAGCATCATTTCATGTGTTGGTTGGCAATCTATATATCTTCTTTGGAGAAATGTCTATTTACGTCTTCTGCCCATTTCTGGATTGGGTTGTTTGTGCTTTTGATATTGACCTGCATGAGCTGCTTGTAAACGTTGGAGATTAATCCTTTGTCAGTTGCTTCATTTGCAAATATTTTCTCCCATTCTGAGGGTTGTCTTTTCATCTTGTTTATGGTTTCCTTTGCTGTGCAAAAGCTTTTAAATTTCATTAGGTCCCATTTTTTTATTTTTGTTTTTATT
>NC_041221.1:1248445-1325020 GCF_002837175.3 Physeter macrocephalus
TTTCCATTTCTCTAGGAGGTGGGTCAAAAAGGATCTTGCTGTGATTTATGTCATAGAGTATTCTTCCTATGTTTTCCTCTAAGAGTTTTATACTGTCTGGCCTTACATTTAGGTCTTTAATCCATTTGGGGTTTATTTTTGTATACATTGTTAGGAAGTGTTCTAATTTCACTCTTTTACATGTAGCTGTCCAGTTTTCCCAGCACCACTTATTAAAGAGGCTGTTTTCTCCATTATATATTCTTTCCTCCTTTATCAAAGATAAGGTGACCATATGTGCGTGGGTTTATCTCTGGGCTTTCTATCCTGTTCCATTGATATATATTTCTTTTTTTGTACCAGTGCCATACTGTCTTGGTTACTGTAGCTTTGTAGTAGAGTCTGAAGTCAGGAAGGCTGATTCCTCCAACTCTGTTTTTCTTTCTCAATATTAGTTTGTCTATTCGGGACATTTTGTGCTTCAATACAAACTGTGAAATTCTTTGTTCTAGTTCTGTGAAAAATGCCATTGGTAGATTGATAGGGATTGGATTGAATCTGTAGATTGCTTTGGGTAGTAGAGTCATTTTCACAATGTTGATTCTTCCAATCCAAGAACATGGCATATCTCTCCATCTGTTTGTATCATCTTTAATTTCTTTCATCAGTGTCTTACAGTTTTCTGCATACAGGTCTTTTGTCTCCTAAGGTAGTTTTATTCCGAGGTATTTTATTCATTTTGTTGCAATGGTAATGGGACAGTTTCCTTAATTTCTCTTTGAGATTTTTCATCATTAGTGTATAGGAATGCAAGAGATTTCTGTGCATTAATTTTGTATCCTGCTACTTGGCAAAATTCATTGATTAGCTCTAGTAGTTTTCTGGTAGTGTCTTTAGGATTCTCTATGTATATTATTATGTCAATGGCAAACAGTGACAGTTTTACTTCTTCTTTTCTGATTTGGATTCCTTTTATTTCTTTGTCTTCTCTGATTGCTGTGGCTAAAACTTCCAAAACTATGTTGAATAATAGTGGTGAGAGTGGGCAACCTTGTCTTGTTCCTGATCTTAGTGGAAATGGTTTCAGTTTTTCACCCTTGAGAACAACGTTGGCTGTGGGTTTGTCATCTATGGCCTTTATTATGTTGAGGTAAGTTCCCTCTGTGCTCACTTTCTGGTTGATTCAATGGGTTGTGTAGGCTTCCTGGAACAGGGGACTGTGTCTGGTGGATGAGGCTGGATCTTGTCTTTCTGGTGTGCAGGAATGCATCCGGTGGTGTGTTTTGGGGTGTCTGTGACCTTATTATGATTTCAGGCAGCCTCTCTGCTAATGGGTGGGGTTGTGTTCCTGTCTTGCTAGTTGTTTGGCATGGGATGTCCAGTACTGGAGCTTTCTGGTCATTGAGTGGAGCTGGGTCTTAACGTCGAGATGGAGATGTCCGGGAGAGCTTTTTCCATTTTATATTACAGGGCGCCAGGAGGTCTCTTGTTGACCAATGTCCTGAACTCAGCTCTCCCACCTAAGAAGCTAATGCCTGACACCCGGCCAGAGCACCAAGACTGTCAGCTGCACGGCTCAGAAAAAAAGGGAGAAAAAAAAAGGAAGAAAGAAAGAAAAATAAAATAAAATAGTTATTAAAATAAAAAAAAATTTTTAAATATATTATTAAAAATAAAAAAATAGAAAACTAATAAAGAAAGAAAAGAGAGAGCAAACAAACCAATAAACAAATCCACCAATGATAACAAATAAAAAAAAAAAAGAAAACGACAGACAGAACCCTAGGACAAATGGTAAAAGCAAAGCTATACAGACAAAATCACACAGAGAAGCATACACATGCACACTCACAAAAAGAGAAAAAGAAAAAAAAAATAAATATATATATATATAAAGGAGGAGAGCAACCAAATCAATAAGCAAATCTACCAATGATAATAATCTCTAAATACCAAACTAAGATAAACATAAAACCAGAAAAAAATTAGATGCAGGAAGCAAACCCCAAGTCTACAGTTGCTCCCAAAGTCCACCTCCTCAATTTGGGATGATTCATTGTCTATTCAGGTATCCCACAGATGCAGGGTACATCAAGTTGATTGTGGAGATTTAATCCGCTGCTCCTGAGGCTGCTGGGAGAGATTTCCCTTTCTCTTCTCTGTTCGCACAGCTTCCGGGGTTCAGCTTTGGATGTGGCCCCGCCTCTGTGGGTAGGGCGCCTGAGGGCATCTGTTCTTCGCTCAGGCAGGAAGGGGTAAAAGTAGCAGCTGATTAGGGGGCTCTGGCTCACTCAGGCCAGGGAGAGGGAGGGGTACGGAATGTGGGGTGAACCTGTGATGGCAGAGACGAGTGTGACGTTGCACCATCCTGAGGCGCACCATGTGTTCTCCCGGGGAAGTTGTCCCTGGGTCACGGGACCCTGGCAGTGGCAGGTGGCACAGGCTGCTGGGAGGGGAGGTGTGGATAGTGACCTGTGTTTGCACACAGGCTTTTTGCTGGCTGCAGCAGCAGCCTTCGCATTTCATGCGCCATCTGTGGGGTCCGCGCTGGTAGCCATGGCTCGCGCCCATCTCTGGAGCTCGTTTAGGCGGTGCTCTGAATCCCCTCTCCTTGCGCACCAGGAAACAATGGTCTCTTGCCTCCTAGGCAGGTCCAGACTTTTTCCCGGACTCCCTCCTGGCTAGCTGTGGCGCACTGGTCCCTTCAGGCTGTGTTCACGCAGCCAACCCCAGTCCTCTCCCTGGGATCCGACCAAAGCCCGAGCCTCAGCTCCCAGCCCCAACCCGTCCTGGCGGGTGATAAAACAAGCCGCTCTGAAGCCCCTCTCCTTGCGCACCCTGAAACAATGGTCTCTTGCCTCTTCGGCAGCTCCAGACATTTCCCCGGACTCCCTCCCGGCTAGCTGTGATGCACTAGCCCCCCTCAGGCTGTGTTCACGCCGCCAACCCCAGTCCTCTCCCTGGGATCTGACCTCTGAAGCCCGAGCCTCCGCTCCCAGCCCCCCCCCCCCCTGCGCTCTCCTCCGCGGCTCCGAAGCTTCCCCCCTCTGCCACCCGTAGTCTCTGCCCGTGAAGGGGTTTCTAGTGTGTGGGAACCTTTCTTCCTTCACAGCTCCCTCCCAGAGGTGCAGGTCCCGTCCCTATTCTTTTGTCTCTGTTTTTTCTTTTTTCTTTTGTCCTACCCAGGTACTTGGGGAGTTTCTTGCGTTTTGGGAGCCCTGAGGTCTTCTGCCAGCATTCAGTAGGTGTTCTGTAGGAGTTGTTCCACATGTAGATGTATTTCTGATGTATCTGTGGGGAGGAAGGTGATCTCCACTTCCTACTCCTCTGCCGTCTTGAAGATCTCCCCAGAATAATGAAATCTTGATGCTAAACCAAAATCACTCAATTTCCACTCTAGGATGTCTCTTAGTAGGTAATACATTTCTTTCCAAGGTCTGCCAATGCCTAAAAATCTTGGCTTCAAATTATCTTATGTTTTATGACTAATTATTTTAATAGGTACTGTTTACATTTTGATCTTCAGATACATCTTTTCTGCAAATTTGACAGCGATCAATAATTGAAAAATAAAATAGCTCTAATGTGTGGGTTAACACCCTACATTGGACTGCTCCCATGAAGCGTGAAGGTCTTAGCCAAATTCATTCTAGGGACTTTAAAGGAGCATGCAGACCAAAGAGGCCCAATTCTCTGCAGCTTAAAGTCCTCACAGCTGCCCAACATGACACAAATGCTCTGCCTCAGGCGTCTCCAGTTCTTGAGATTGACTATGTCCTGAAAGATTAATAATCAACAAAGTGACACTTCATATAGTGGTTACCAAACAGCAGTCTTTGGATTGAGTTCTTTCCATAGATGATCTTTAATTCTCCCAACAATCTAATGAGATAGATGTCATTCCATTTTAGGAATGGAGAAACTAAGGTTTGGAAAACTAAAGTAATGGGCCCAAAGTATCCAGCTAGTAAGTGTACAAGTCATTAATTGATTCCAGAACCTCTTCTTAAAATATCTCATGTGAGTGCCAGCTCAACGTTGGAGGAATCAGCTGCTGTGTGCTTGCAAATGAATGGGAATACTTAGTTGTCTCAGCTCTGAGAAATGTGATCCTGTCTTGTTCCTTCATCTTCCTCCAAGACTCTATCTTGCATTGTCCCTGTCTTGACCTCCTGAACAGAACCAAGTGACCTACAGAGAGATGTCATTGATGTTTCCTCACTGCCTGCCTCCCAGGACATGTTGATGTCACTCACTCAGTGTCCATGTTCTCCATTTGCTTATTACTTTGTATCAGGACAACTTAAGAGCACATGCACTGTGATACTATAATTTATTTTCTGAACCCATATCACCTAAATACTGTTCCTGATTGCCCAAGTGGACTTATGTCTAAGATTCATGACTCAGTCTTCCCCATCCAATCATCCTAATTGCTCAACAATAAAGCTAAATATTATCATAACTTATGAGAACAACTCTAATTGACTGTTACGATTAAGTTTCACATGCAATCATAAGTAGACTACTGAAAAAAGTAATAAAAATGTAGTACAAGTTATAGAAAAGGAAAATAACAATTACTGCCATTGTTCAGGTCCTCCTTATACATTGTCTCTGAGATGGAACTCACCTCCACTATTATTTACCTAATAACCACCTTTTATCAATTTCACAATTTAACAAATAGTTATTCAGTCTTTTCTTCTTGTCAGGGACTGTTCTAGATGCCAGGGATATATAAGTTAACCATCGAAAAAGATCCAGCCTTCAAGTATTTAACAATTCATTTGAATATGGGATGGGAACTGAGGATTGGTGACTATATAAGTAAATAGGTAAATAAGTAAACAAACAAAAGTATTGGATAATGATTAGTTCCATGCAGAAATTTAAAATGAAGAGATGTTACAAAAAAATAGCTATTTTAGTTTTGCCATTTGAAAAAGGTCTTTTTGGAGAATTCAGATTTAAGTGGATTTCTGAATGACAAAAGAAGACAGTTGTACAAACATCACAGGCATCCCAATGCCATATGTGCAACGGGATTTTTATCAAGAATATTAGTGAGTCAACAAAGAGGTCTGAGCAGACATCTTAAACTTTGTGTAAAATATCTGTGAAAATAAAAATTTTTTGTGGATGTCTTTCACCAAACCTACCTCCTTCCTGACTATGATGATCCAAAGTTGTTCTGCCAGACTTGGTGATGTTAAACTATAGATTATCTGTGTAGGATTCTGTATGTAGCTGTTAATGAAATACTGTAAAAAACACATGCATTAAAAAAAGAAAATGTGTGCCTATTTGTGGTGCTTTTTAAACCGTATCCCTGAAGACTGTATTTGTAGAAATGACCCTTATGTTTTACTTGACAGCAATACCTACGTCCAGATTAGGTTCCTCTCATTATTTTTAATCCTAGTACATTTAAGGCATACTTGCCTTATTCAGAGAAATGATACAGGCCATGAATACTCAGACATAGACAATAAAATTATTTTACTAAAACACATTCTAATTATCTTAGACTTGTATCATTAAAATAATATTTGTGGCTTGTATTTTTAAAGGTGCTTTTTTCTTTTTAAGTTTGGTGAAAATAATGCTTTACCATTTCTGTGACAATAAAATTACAAAGAAAGTTCACAGCTTGTTGAATGCTTTACAATTAGAGGATCACAACACCAGAAAACCCCTTCAGTTTTTAGGTAGATAAGTATCTCAAGCATTTGATGCTTATTTTTCTTAAGGACTCCAAGGGAAGCTGACTCCAAAGTTTGGATGGAAGAGATCTTTAACATTTTCTCATCTGAAAGAAAAGAAATAGTCTTTTTGTTAAACTTAAACCCCCTTTTATCGCCATCTGTTGGGGCCAGGAAAAATTGAAAAACTTGTTAGCTCTTCTCTGGGTCAAAAATATGCTTTTCCATTTCTTCAGAGTATTTTTTATTAATTTTTTATGGATAATTTTACAGAATGTATACATTTATATTACAAAAGGATATGACATGAATTACATTATTAAACAGAGTATAACTAAAGGTATTAAAATAATGCTAAGCAGACCACTGACTTCTACTTCGGCCATGACAGAGTGACTGGTAGTTGACTTGCTCCCCTGATGAAAAACAACTGGAAAACTAGACAAATTATATGAAACAACTATTTTCAGCTACTCATCAATAGGCAGCATAGGACTGTGGGCCCCAAGAAAAGAGTAATAAACTAGGTGAGCCCTACAAACCTGCTGACTTGCTGCCTGGAAGCATGTTTTGTTTCACAGAGAAAGGAGGGGAACTCAAACAAAACATGAATTCTAAGTCAAGAAGAGAGAAATTAATGTGTAGGGGGCTGAAATAGCTGGGATTTGTCAAGCAGAGTACAGAGGGAGTTACACAGAAATAGCACTAAGGAAATCTGCACATGGGTCTCTTTGAGTCTGCTACTGGCTACTAAGCCACATATGTAGAGAGTGAAACACCATGAGACCAGACAAAGAACTACCAGGAATGGCAAATGGAATGAATTCTAGAGTTTATATAAGACGAAGTGATGTGTGAGTTCTGACTAGCTTGTTAAATACCACAGTTATTTAGTAAAGGTCCCAGAAACATTGTGGTAGTAACACCTAGCCCTAGAGTAGAGACTATATTAGCCCCACCCTAACAAAGCTTAAAAACAAATTTTAAAATGGTCAAGATGAACTTCCAGTAATTTAACTGAGCCAAAACAGAACTCAACATTCTTTGAAGGAAGAAAGCAAAATCCAGACACTCCACAATTTAACATGTGCAATATTGAGAACTGAATAAAAATTGCCAGATATAAAAACAATTTAAAAAACAAAAATGTAACTGATAGCCAGGAGAAAAATTAGTTAATTGAAATATTCTTAGAAATGACAGAGATGATGAGAGTACCAGGTAAGAACAGGCAAACTGCCAAGAATTTAAAGTAAAACATGAACACAATAAAGAGCAAAGTGAAATTGCTTTTCAAAAAGAGAGGAGGATCAAATGAAATTTCTAAGGGAGAAAATTACAATATCTGAAATTAAAATTTGTTCTGGGTGGGATTAACAGCAGATTAGAGAGTGCAGAAGAAAAGATCAGTGAACTTTAAACCATAGCAATAAAAACTAGTGAAACTGAACCACAGAGCGAGAGAGAGAGAAAAAAAAGACTTAAAAAAAGTTTAATAAAGCTTTAGTAAAGTGACCTGTGGGATAATAACATAAAGGAAAAAAAAAAAAGAGTCCTGTGGAGTACAGTTTAAAAAATATTAAAAAAAATATTAACCACGTTTCCTTCTCTTTTTTTAATCTATAAATTCACAGAACCAAAATCAACGAACCCAAGCAAAATGAAGACAAAGAAAATTATGCCGAGGAATATCATGTCGAATTTCTGAAAACAAGAAATAAAGATAAATTATAAAAGAAACCCAAAGAGAAAAGACACATTATCTATAGAGAAATACCTTTGAGAATTACTACAGAAACTTCATTTAAAAAATATAAAAGTAAAATGGACAAAATTTTAAAAGTATGATTCTAAGCAAAAGAACCCATGAACAAAGAAACATACGGTATATTTCCATGTATATGAAATTCTAGAATGAGCCAAAGCAACTTCTAGTGACAGGAAACAGATTAATGTTTGCACCTGAAGTAGGACAATTGAAAATAAAGGTACACAAAGCAAATTTTTAATGTAATGTTGACGTTCTGTATCTTGGTTGTGATCACATGGTTGTATGTATTTGTCAGAAAAATATCAAAATGTATGCTTAAAATGGGTACATTTTATTGTACATAAATTATTCCTTAACAAATTGATTTCCAAAACAAAAGCAGAAGAGAGGTCATTTAAAAAGGACCAGGGATAGACATGAATATGTGCTTGGCAGGAGCAGATTACTACAATCTGTCACTAAATTTGCCTATAATTCTTTTGGAAGCCAAGGTAAAAGAGAACACATAGGTTTACATTGTTTTCTTTGACAACAGAAATCATGAAAATTCATTACTGAGATATAGCTGGTTTTTGTTTTGTTTTGTTTTGTTTTTTCCCCCAAGAAACTAACCATGGGAAGGAAGATGGTGGTTATCTAAAAGAAACTTTTGATAACACAATGACTAATGTTTTCAATCCTGGTTTTAGCAAAAACACAAATGCAGTTCAAATAAACAATGCATGACCCGAACATCTTTATACAAAGTACAAAGCATTTTGCAACATTTGAGACAATATGGCTCAGGAACTTCTATGTACCTACCGTAATTCATTAATGGAGTTTATGGGATCTAGGAGAATGCTTAGTTAATATGGCCATTAGACTAACTCTTGAATATCTTATTTCTTAAATGAATCTGTGAGAAAATCTACATAATAATTAATTAATAAGTGAATATTTTGAGAGGAGTTTTTAGTGCAGATATTCTAAATTGTTGACTGAAGAGAAAGCCATACACTTTAAACACCGCATAGATGGGCAACAAAGTTGCATCCCCTGTGAACTTTAAAAACTGAACTTTTATTTTCAGACGACCAGAGGCCATCACTCTTTAACCAAATGTAGATGGTAAAAGTAATTAGGACTGGCTTTTTATTTCTGAAAAAGAGAAAGAAGCTTTGGTTTGTCTCAATGCTTTAAACCATAATTGGTTAATATCCCAGTGTTCTGTACCATGTGATTGAAAAAGAAAAATATCTATTTTTTTAAACTTTGACTCTATGTGTGCTTGCAAAGACTTCTGAAATTTACTGTCTTTTGAAAAAGGGGTTGAGGCTTTAGGTGCTAGCCAAAGTGGAGTAATTCTACAAGGGCCTACCTCTCCCACAGATTACAGTAAAAACTCAGGACAGACAAAAGACACAGAAGTGGGTTATATAATTAAAAACAAAAAGCATAACTTAATAATGGGTTCTTTGTATAATTTTTACAGAAAAAAATTCTAGAGTAGCCAAGTTTGTTAACTTTATTTTCTGTCACACAGTTTTCCTTCTGAAGCAGCAGCTCAGTCCATTGTGTTTCTGTTGATACCTGGGCTTTTTAGACTTCATCCTATGTCTAATTAGTATGCAGAGCATATACTGAAAAAAAAAGCCAAATAAATTAAATTTAAAATTAGCATTTTAAACATTCAAAACAACTTGAAAGTCACTTTGCTGAAAAACAATTATCTAATGTATTTCACACCTAAATATTAATTTTTTTTTTATATTTTGCAATGTTAGTGTTGTCTAAATCTGTCAGTCTCTAGTAGAACATCAAGCCAAATTTTACTTTTAGTCATTTCTGATTTTCTTTTTTAAAAAGAAAATTACTCCTTTGTCTCCTGAGTAGCTTATCAAAATAAGAGTGTTGAATTGACTCAGGACAGTTTTTAATCACCAGAGAAAAATGTCCAGAACTCAGTTTATCACTATCCACACAGTGCTTTAATATTTATTTCTAAAGCTAATATTATTTTTTACATGACCCTATGATTAATCAAGTCTTTAATAGAAATAGGCCACATTTCTTTGATCTTCATTAGCCTCATATTGATGTGTCCTAATACAGGCAGAAGTCAAAGATAGGATGCGTTTGATTCCAGCCCACTACAATATAGTGAATATTGCAATAAAGCGAGTCACACAAATTTTTGGTTTCCCAAGCATGTAAAAGTCATGTTTACACTTTATAGCAATCTTTTAATGTGCAACAGCGTTGTGTCTAAAAAATAATGTACATGCCTTAATAAAAGATAAATTTGATGCTAAAATATGCTGGCCATCATGTGACTCAAAATCTTTTTGTTGGTGGAGGGTTCTGTCTCGATGTTGATGGCTCTGACTGATCAGGGTGGTGGTTGGTAAAAGCTGGGCTGACTGTGGTAATTTCTTCAAATAAGACAACAGTGAAGTTTGCATCAATGACTGCTGTTCAGGAATGATTTATCTGTAGCATCCAATGTTGTTTGATAGAATTTTACCTACAGTAGAAGTTCTTTCAAGATTGGAGTCAATCCTCTCAAATCCTGCTGCAGCTTTACCAACCAAGTTTGTATAATATTCTAAATCCTTTATTGTCATTTAAACCATCTTCACTAGGAGTAGATACTATCTCAAGAAACCACTTTCTTTGTTCATCCATAAGAAGTGACTTCTCATCTTGAAGTTTTATCGTAACACTGCAGCAATTCAGCCACGTCTTCAGGCTGCACTTCTAATTCTAGTTCTCTTACTATTTCCACCCATCGCCATTTGCTTCCTCCACTGAAGTCTTGAGCCCATGAAAGTCATCCATGAGACTTGGAATCAACTTCTTCCAAACTCCTGTAGTTGCTGATATTTTGACCTCTTCTCATGAGTCACAAATGTTCCTAATAAAATCTAGAGAGGTGAATCTTTCCAGAAGGTTTTCAACTTACTTTGCTCCGATCCAACAGAGGAATCACTACCTATTGTAGTGATAGCCTTATGAAATGTATTTCTTAAAGAATAGGAACCCTTCTCAATATTCTGTAATGACCTATATGGAAAAAGAATCTAAAAAAGAGTGGATATATGTACATGTGTTACTGATACACTTTGCCATACAGCAGAAACTAATGCAACATTGTAAATCAACAGTAATAAAATTTTTTTTTAAAAAGACTTGAAAATTGAAATTACTCCTTAATCCATGAGCTGCAGAATGGAAGTTGCGTTAGAAGGTATGTAAACAACATTAATCTTGTTTTACGTCTCCATCAGAGCTCTTGGGTGACCAGGTGCATTGTCAGTGAGCAGTAGTGTTTTCAAAGGAATCTTTTTTTCTGAGCAGCAGATCTTAAAATATTCAATAAGCCATAATGTAAACAGATGTGCTGTCATCTAGGCTTTGTTGTTTAATTTATAGAGCATGGGCCGTGTAGATTTAGCATATTTTTAAGGGTCCTAGGATTTTCAGAATGGTAAATGAGCATTGGCTTCAACTTAAAGTCACCAGCTGAGTCAGACCAAACAGACCCTAACAGGAGAGTTAGTCTGTGCTTTGAAGCTTTGAAGCCAGGCAATAACTTCTCCTCTCCAGCTATGAAAGTTCTAGTTGACAACATCTTCCAGTTTATACTGGCTGTCTCATCTACACTGGAAAATCTGTTGTTTAGTGTAGCTACCTTTATTAAAAATCTTAGCTAGATCTTCTGGATACCTTACTGGAGTGTCTATGTCAACGCTTGCTGCTTCATCTTGTACTTTTATGTTATGGAGATCACTTCGTTCCTTAAACCTCATGAACCGACGTCTGCTAGCTTCCAACTTTTCTTCTGAGGCTTCCTCACCTCTCTCAGCGTACACAGAATTGAAGAGAGTTCAGGCCTTCCTCTGAATTAGGCTTTAACTTAAGGGAATGCTGTGGCTGGTTTGATCTATCCAGAGCACTAAAACTTTCTCCATACCAACAATAAGGCTGTTTCACTTTCTTACCATTTTTGTGGTCCCTGGAGTAGCACTTTTAATTTCCTTCAAGCACTTTTCCTTTGCATCTACAACTTAACTCTTTGGCCCAAGAAGTCTAGCTTTCAGCCTATCTTGGCTTTAGACTTGCCTTCTTCACTAAGCTTAATCATGTTTAGCTTTTGATTTAAAGTAAAAGATGTGTGATCCTTTCACTTCAACATTTAGAGGCCGTTGTATGGTTATTCACTGACCTAATTTCAATATAGTTGCATATCAGGGAATAAGGAGACCCAAGGAGAGGGAGAGAGATGGAGAAATTGCCAGAGGAGTACTTAGCACACACACAGTATTAATCCATTAAGTTTGTAGCTTATATGGGTGTGATTACGGGCGTGGTTCAAGGCACCCCTCTCCCAATTACAATAGTGTTCTTAAAGATTACTGATCACAGACCACTGTAACAAATATAATAATAATGAAAAAGTTTAAGATATTGTGAGAAATGTGACACAGAGACACAAAGTGAGCAAATGTTATTGGAAAAATATGGCCAATAGATTTGCTCAAGGCAGGGTTGCCAAAAGCCTTCAATTTGTAAACAACACAATATTTATGAAGTGAAATAAAGAGAAGTGCAAGAAAATGAGGTCTGCCTATATGAAATAGTAAAATGTATGTAGTTGGCCTCTTTGTAGGAGGCATCAAATTTTAACAAAACTCCCTGGTCTGTTTTGTCAGATTACATACACCAAGGAAGGTCAGAGAAAGATCAAAGGAAGACCTGCCATCTTCCTCTTCCATTTTAATTGTTTCCTTTCTGTTCCAAAGGCCATGGAATGTTTCACACTCACATCTTGAGAAGCTCATCAAAGGAATTGGTGACATTGGAATAAATAGACTTCAAAACACCAACAACAAAAAAGTGGTTCACCAAAAGCCAAATGTTAGCTAGGCTTTGCTTTTGGCTCTAAGAGTTTTTGCTTTTAGTACAAGTAATGTGAGTTAGTGTGACTGTCTTTATAGCGACGTGAAGGTGATTCTCTCATGAAAAGAACTTCCAAGGCAAGCAGGAGATTGAACAGTAACTTCCGTTTCTTCCCCGGGAAGGGTTAACTTGCTTACTTGATGAGAATTGGAGATGAATGGAGACTTTTACTTTGTCAGCTAAAATTAATTCATACTACAAGGGGAACGTATCTGGATGGTATTTGGAGTTGCTTTAAACAAACACAGGAAGGCTGAAGTGCTTATGAGGAACTTTTGTCAGGGAGCAGTTGGCAATTTTACACTGATTCCTCTCTACTGTTTTGGTTTTTTTTTTTCCCTCTAGATATTTCTCGTATATGCTTTTGCTTGGCAAGTTTGTGTGGCCGAAGTAATATGTATCTTCTTCGTGTGCACCTTGCTGGGAGGTGAAGAAAGAGAAGGGAGGTGACAGGATTATATATACTGTATACTGTATACAGTATACAGGATTGTATACTTTGCATACAATATGTAGAATTATGATACTGCAATCCTATACAATAAAAAGTTTCATCAAATGAATAAAACTCTCTTTCTTTAAATATGCAGAGACATAACTATTTAATAAGGCTCTTCAAATGCAGAGGCTGAGGTAATTGAAGCAAAGTAGCACTGGTTGCATAATTAATGTGACTATTCTGGCCTCGAAAACAGTATTTTTGTTATAAAAGCTCCTTTTCTTTCCCCGGTTGTTGGGATTTTTCCCACATTCAGTACAGGGTTTCACATTCAACTTGGGGTGAATGGATTCATCAGGATTGGAATAATTTTATCTGTAAGGGTGTTTATATTTTTAGGCAACCCACAAGAATTCCTAACGAGTAGTGTAATGGGTAGTAAGTTAAAGTATATGACTCCCAGTTTAGTCCCTTATTTTTACTGGGGTCTGTAACCATATGGGCCATGAGCTGAAGTATGCACACCTTCATAGCAAGCATATTGCCATATGTATTGGATACAACAGAATTTTAAACAACGGTCCTAAGCTTTGTCCTTCAGCCAAGTAAGAACAAAAATGATTTGTTCTCTCACTGTGAATTTCTTTAATTCTTTTGATTTTAGTAAATAACAAAATTGCTTTCCCTTAAAGAAGAGAAAGCTATGAAAACTCTCTAAGAAACTTGACTCTCCTACTATTCTTTTTTTTTTTAATTTATTTTTGTCTGCGTTGGGTCTTCTTTGCTGCGCGCGGGCTTTCTCTAGTTGTGGCAAGCAGGGGCTACCCTTGGTTACGGTGCGCAGGCTTCTCATTTCGGTGGCTCCTCTTGTTGCGGAGCACGGGCTCTAGGTGCGCGGGCTTCAGTAGTTGTGGCACGCGGGCTCAGTAGTTGTGGCTCGCAGGCTCTAGAACGCAGACTCAGTAGTTGTGGTGCACGGGCTTAATTGCTCCACGGCATGTGGGATCTTCCTGGACCAGGGCTTGAACCCGTGTCCCCTGCATTGGCAGGCGGATTCTTAAACACTGCGGCACCAGGGAAGCCCTAGAGAAGGTTCTTAATTGTTGAATTGTGAGGAGACAGAACTCCAGTCTCATCCCTTGGCTTCTATGTGATTTTCCTTTTTTCCTCCATTTTTTTTTATTTTTAAATACCCCAAAGAAATAAGTCATTAGTAGCTCCGAGGTGTAAAAATAAATGCATTTGCTCTTGTAAGTTCTCTGCGTTGGGTCTTCTTTGCTGCGCGCGGGCTTTCTCTCGTTGCGGTGAGCGGGGGCTACTCTTGGTGACGGTGCAAAGGCTTCTCATTGTGGTGGCTTCTCTCGTTGCTGAGCATGGGCTCTAGGCGTGTGGGCTTCAGTAGTTGTGGCACGCGGGCTCAGTAGTTGTGGCTCACGGGCTCTAGAGCGCAGGCTCAGTAGTTGTGGAGCACGGGCTTCGTTGCTCCGCGGCATGTGGGATCTTCCCGGACCAGGGCTCGAACCCGTGTCCCCTGCATTGGCAGGCGGATTCTTAACCACTGCGCCACCAGGGAAGCCCCTCTCCTACTATTCTTGTTGGGCTGGAGTGGGCTAGGATGTGGGAATGACAAGGATCAAACTGCCTTTTTTTTTTGGTTTCATTTATTTATTGAAGTATAGTTGATTTACAATATCGTGTTAGTTTCAGGTGTATTATATATATATATATATATATATATATATATATATATATACACATATTTTTTTTTCATTCTTCAGATTCTCTTTGCTTATAGGTTATTATAAAATGTTGAGTAGAGTTCCCTGTGCTGTACCGTAGATCCTTGCTGGTTATCAAGGATCAAGCTGCCTTAAGCCCTCATTGACAAAGGTAGTGAGATGGAGTAAAAGTTTAGAGCATAGCTCCAGCTCCCTCCCTTTTTCTCCAACAAAGGCATGAATGTGATGCTATGCGCCATTCCACTGTCCTGAGGTGAAGTGGCATGTACCAAGCAGGAGGCTTGAAAGAGCATGGCCTACCAGCCAGTGTGCAAAGAACACACTAACAACCATACAACTACTCTGTATTCCTTCAGTTAGATAATTATGTTGCTAGAGAATCAGTGTGGGTTCTAGAATTCCTATGTAGGGGGACTTCAGACCTGAAAATCTGGTTTGAGAGGTGACTAATAAAAGCATTCCTTTGAACTTGCATACAATTTTTACTTTACGTTAATTTGGGGTTGCCTTTAGTAGCTGGAGTAGTGCATGTGACAGGTTGTCCCCGAGAGCCAAATATACAGAGCAAGGAAAGTATTTATTCAGAATGAGGGTGTTAGCTGGGCAGGCATGTGTTGGACTCTTGCTTTCATGTTGCCATCCCGGCTAAACCCTTGGCTATGTCCCTGAGGTGAGTGTACCTTCTCGCTGTACCTCACAGTCAGGATTTTATGTTGAGTTAGTGCTCACAGTATTCTAATTTCCATCTTTTCTCTCATATCACTAAATAATAAGCTATATGGCCGTCTGTATTGTTAAACACCTTTACAATGTTTTAGCGCTTTTTGAAATATCCCTGGGAGACAGTCAGTTGCCATCACTTTTATTTAACCAGTAAGGAAACTGAGGCACAGTGAAACTAACTGATTGTCCAAAGGACTAATACTCACAGGCTTACAGCTGAGTCTACAAAATTGAATTAATTCATCCTTGAGAGAAAACTATATATTCCCTCCAAAGGGATTCTTAAAGTAAGTAAATGTTTATCATTTATTTATAGGTATGAAAAACGTAAAATTTTTTGTAGAAACGAAGCATCTTTATTACTCTCCCTAAAATGAACTTCAGCTCTTATTAACGTAAATGTCTATGAAGGGAACTTTACTAAGTCTAAAATATTTAAATGTCATTCAACAACATAATAAAATCTTGAATGTGCAAGGAAAATTTATTTTTGTTAGGAGGGTGTGTATGTTGGTAACAGATCTGATTGTTAGGAAATTCGCATTAGGTTTTTTTCAAGGTCAGGTTTCTTTTTTGACACTTTAATTTCTTAAGGGCTGAAGGATTTACATTACACTTAAGGGAAAGTTTTGTGAGATGGTAGTTATCACTGAACCACAGCATCAAATACTTCTGTCTGCTTTGCATACTTCAATTACTTTAATTTAGGTTAGGACGTGCAGGCACCTAATGCTATCATTACTGAGATGTTACTAGAAAGCTACCTAATCAGCGCCATACATTAAAAGCAAACATCAATGAACTCTCATCCTTTAAAACGCTTTTTCTCTCACTGTCATATTTTCTTCCTTTTATTTCAGTAATCACCTTATTTAATAAAGTAGCAATTGTAGCCTGTGGAGCACTTGTGAACTTTGACTGCAACCAAAACGGCACTTGTAAAATGCCTTTAAGAGGGATTTATTTCCTTTAGATTCTGACTGCGAATGGTATCACCTATCTGGTCCATAGAATCATATCTCACACTTGAAGTTTACAATCGTAAACGTCAACAGTGAGTAGTATTACAGGGGTCACGTAGAAATTTACAGTGTTATGTGATCATTTCACACGGTTTTAAAGAAGAGTTTCTCAACCTCAGCACTTTTGCAATTTTGGAACGCTTAACTCTGTGTCTGGGGGCTGGGGGTTTTCCCGTGCCTCACACATTAGAAACTAGTAACACGTGTCCAGTTTTGCCAACCAAAAAATATCTCCAGACGTCGCGAAACGTTCCCTGGGGCTCATAGTCAATCCTGCAATGAAGAGCACTAAACGATTGTGGGTTCCTGAGAAGGTGTGTTGCCCCTGACCACCCCCTAGAAGGCGGAGCCTTGTAGGTCCTGTGGGACCCTCAGATGAAGTTGAGATCCCCAGAACAGAAAATACCCTGCTGTGCTTCCAGGGTGACAAAAAACTTTACAGAGAACACTGACCCAGTGTGGTTCTGGAGCAATAGACTAAAGATGCCTAGGCACTATCTGAGTCAAGCGGTTCAAACCAGCCTCGGGATCCCTGAGCACTTTAGCATAGCCTTGTAAGGAAAAGACATTCTCCTGAGGTCTCACAGTACATGCAAGCAGATGCTGAGAACGGGCAGCCTTGTGGGCAGGGGGAGATGGGCCTAGAAGGGCTCTGTGGGAACCTAGGGTGTCTCTGTAGAGGCCCACGGCAATAGATAATGATAATTTGGGACTAGTTTCCATTCATTCTGCCGACACAGCTGATACCCTATATATGATCCCTAAACATAGATTAAATACGCTACCGTACAGTAAGTGATTATTAATTATCCTAAATTAGGTGAGATTATATTTTAACCAACCCAGTGGAATGGGGACTCCAGATAAAATGAATTTGAATTATAGCAGAAAGTCATACATTTGCATAATTTATGCATTAATGTTAACATCTGCTTTTGCTGAGATGGTATGCAGAGATGTTGAGATACCTCCCAGGGTCAGTGTAAATGTCTTCTTTCCCTGTGACTCTCTTTTCCAGCAACTAAAATCAGGAGACACTTTTTTATTTTGTATCTGTATTCTTTCAAAAGAATTGTTTAATCTTTGAGCCAGTCAGGGTTTCAGAAGCCAAGATTTTGACTACTTTGATCTCCCGTATTTTCTTTACAACCCGAGATAATATATTCTAAGTGGAGGGAAGGACAAAGAAGTAGAAAGAAGATATGCATAGGGAACAAAAAAAAAAATCTAAGACTATATAATATATACGAAATCTTATGCCACTCTTTGCCCTTATAAGCCTTTTAGCAGGACAATAACTGGAAGGATGGGACCCAAGACATAAAACTTCCTCAAGACACCAGGCACTATGCCTTGGACCTAGGTAAGGCAGTAACTCCAATAGAGGTGGAGTCTTAGAGTAGGGGCGACAGATTTATCAAATAAAATATAGGATGCCCAGTTAAACTTGAATTTCAGATAAAAGACACACACTTTTTTGGTGTGATTAAGTCTAAAGAGATATTTGGGACACAGAATTAGAAAAAAAAATGTGCTTTACTTAAATTTCAAATTTAACTGAGTATTCTGTATTTTATCTGGCAACCCTAGTCTGAGAGAGACTGAGGTGGATTCAAAAGCTTTAGGAAACTTGGCCTTTTGCTCAAATAAATCAGAGAAACTTTTCACTCTATTGTCTTTTCTTTCTCTCTCTTTCTCTCCCTCTCTTCTTCCCTTCCTTTAACTTCTAAAGGCCTCCAATATCAGATCCAGTGAGAACTGCTACTACTACTACTACTACTACAAAAAGATAAATAGGCAAAAAAGATTCTCTCCCTCTCTCCTCTGTTTCTCTCTTTCTCTTTCTCTTTCTCCCCCTCTCTCCCGCCTCACAAAACCTTTAGAAAAGACTGGGGCTGTGCAGGCTATAATGACCTATATAATCTAAATATATTTTATTTATATTTTAGTAGAAAAAGTAGTTTCTAGGTGTCTTCTCTGTGTGTTCAGTGATTTTAAAATAAGAATACCACAGGGCTGAAGGTAGGTGGATGGGATACTGAAATGCAATCAGGATAAGTGGTACTGCCTCTGTGCCTTTGGCTGGGGGGGAAGAGATAACTGGAAAAGGGCAAAGAGGAGGGTGGAAGAGGCCCCACTCTCTGCCCCTCCCCATCTTCCCTCTGTCAAATGGAATGAAGGGCCGGGGCTGGGGTCTCTAGAAGTAGATGGTTCCAGTGTGGGAAAGTCAGGGAGTAGGTAGTGTGTGCAAAATGAATTTTAAGCAGGGAGAGAAGTTGCATCTCTATGTCTCCACAGTGGCTGTTCCTCAGAAGCACTGGTAGGAAGGAATGCCAGTCACTAAGCCTATGTATGCACATTTGAAACTCTCAAAATGAGCTTAAATGCTAATTCTGGGCACAGTTGGGGAATGACATAAGAATTAAAACCAGAAGTAATAAAATATCAATATCCACTTACTTGGGGTTAGTGAGTACTACATTTGTCCTATCAGCACTGGAAGTACCCCATTATATAGACATGAAAAAGACACTATGGTATTTTATTCCCACTTTTATATTCTACACTCTTCCTTTCTGTGTCGGGACCTGCCCTCTCCTCTTGCTATTTGTATCTATTTTTACTCACTAGATACACTTCACATCTTTAAGCTGTTTTATACTTTTCATTGAGTTCAAATGTATGGAAACCATTTCAAGGAAAAAAATCTTCTTTTAGTCACTTCACTAAAAGAAAAAAAACACAATTACTGAAAGCCAACTTTCCTGGCTATGTAAGATATTATCCTAGGCAATAGGGCTTGAGAGGACTTAGAAAGATTTTTTCTAAAAAGTAGTGGAAGTACAAAGAAAGAATATAGCCAGAAAGACTGGTTAACTTACCTCTCTGCTTAACTTGCACAGTTTCAGCTAGCTAGCTAAATCATAGCCTTCTCTAGAAGGCATGATGATTTCATCATCCTCATGAATGCTAATGTTCAATTCTCCTTTACAAACTTTAAATGAACAAAAGTTCGAGTGGACAAAAGATAATAGAAGAAATTAAGCTAAAAAAAAGGAAGCCTTTTTTTTAAATTAATTAATTTATTTATTTGTGGCTGCCTTGGGTCTTCGTTGCTGCACGCAGGCTTTCTCTAGTTGCGGCAAGCTGGGGCTACTCTTCTTTGAGGTGCTCAGGCTTCTCATTGCTGTGGCTTCTTTTGTTGCAGAACACGGGCTCTAGGTACATTGGCTTCAGTAGTTGCGGCTCAAGGGCTCTAGAGCACAGGCTCAGTAGTTGCGGCACGCGGGCTCAGTAGTTGTGGCGCACAGGCTTAGTTGCTCCGTGGCATGTGGGATCTTCCCGGATCAGGGCTCGAACCCAGGTCCCCCACATTGGCAGGCAGATTCTTAACCACTGTGCCACGAGGGAAGTCCCAGAAGCCATTTTCTTAAGTTGCAAAGAAGACAGCAGATTTGCAGAAAGCATTTGGTGTTTCAGCCCCTATAGATTCTTATCTGAGCCAATGCCAAAATAAAGACAGCTCTTGGAGGACTTCAAGTTATGTCAGCTCTCTATGAAATATGGCAAATTGCTTGCTTTGCACTTATGTCAGGAATGGAGATAAAATTTTAAAAAATAGTGTTAAGGGAGGCTGTTGAATTCTGGAGCAGAATACAAAATTTCCAGTTTAATTGGAAGGTCAGAGAGAAGGAAAGAAACAAATAAGCTCAAAATGTACACTTATGAGCTACACTGACTATCTTACAGACATCATCAATTCATCCCAGGCTTTCATTAAGGTAACATAAAACATATGGTTAAATTAATGAGAAAGATTGAGCAGTTAAGCCAAACATCTATGAAAGACCAAAACATAAAAAATATACAAAACTGAAATTCTTGTAATACAGGTGTAAATTGTTTTCGGTACCCACAAAGGAGTATATGTAACAAGATGTCAGAAGAACCAGTTTAAGTAAATAGAAATTCAATTAAGGAAGAAGAGAATGAAGGATTCTCAGAGAAACAGAAAAACAAGAATGTATATAGCAGTGCTCAGTGAAGCCTCTCTTCTCATCAAAGCTACTGGTTTACTGTCCTCATAATACTATATACACATGCCCTCTGCAGAATAACTTGTTCACACCATGAATCACTGAGCATCAGACCTTGTCCATCACTGCTTTAGATCTGTGAGCTCCTTCATTTTAAAATGACAAGTAGTAAATAAATAAAATAAAATAAAATAACTAGTAGTGATTGGCATATTCTATCCCAACTTATTCTTAATATATCCATGAAGTCTATCCCAACTTATTCTTAATATATCCTCCTCACTTGCAAACAACACCACAAACTAGGGCTGTAAATTAACCCACTGCCAGAATTTTGAAAGGATTTCAATTATCTTAAGGGTAATAGATTACTCAGTTAATTAAGTGTAATGGGAGTGAATGTAAAACACAAGAGTGGACCACACCCGTTCTAATATCCCCCCCACCCAGTCTCTCCTTTGGATTAGAAAATTGGACAGTAAACCATGGCTTTGTAGCTGCTATGTTCTGAGTGAACCAGAATATTTCTTCTGTCCTCTCACCGTAGTACCTTTCTTCATATGTGGAGAATGCATGTTCTAGTAATCGTCTAAGCCAGAAATAAGGATTAGATGTTGGCAGGGAAAGGGTGACAGCAACAGAATAGAAGTTATCACTCTGGAAAGCAAAGGCTTGTTGGTGGGAGTGGGATGGAAAAAGTGATATCAACAATGCAGTCTGAAGAGTACACTTTTACAAATATTTATATTAGAGACCATTTCAGCCAAATGGGTTCATATTAAATAAAAGCTTATTAGACAGTGGGAGTTATGAATACAGATTCATATTCAAATAGAGAGTAATGTCAATGCAAGCCACACATTCTGCTTATTGGCAAACATTAGTATAGGTAAATCTCCCTTTTGCTTGAAAATTAGTGAAGACAAAAAATTTGAAGCAAAATCTTTGTAATTCTAAGTTGAAGCCTAAGAAACAATATAGCAAAACAAGTAAAAACATTGGGTATTTATTTATTTTATTATTATTTTTATTGGGGTATAGTTGTTTTACAATGTTGTGTTAGTTTCTACTGTACAGCAAAGTGAGGTAGAGTTCCTTGTGCTATACAGCAGGTTCTCATTAGCTATCTGTTTTATATATATTAGTTAGTGTATATATGTCAATCCCAATCTCCCAATTCATCTCACCCTCCCTTTTCCCCCTCGGTGTCCATACATTTGTTCTCTACATCTCTGTCTCTGTTTCTGCCTTGCAAACAGGTTCATCTGTACCATTTTTCTAGATTCCACATATATGCGTTAATATATAACATTGTTTTTCTCTTTCTGACTTACTTCACTCTGTATGACAGTCTCTAGGTCTATACATGTCTCTACAAATGACCCAATTTCGTTCCTTTTTATGGCTGAATAATATTCCATTGGACATATGTACCACATCTTCTTTATCCATTTGTCTGTTGATGAGCATTTATGTTACTTCCATGATCTGGCTATTGTAAATAGTGTTTCAATTAAAGGAAGGACACATTTGACATCTTCAATAAGATACACAGAAATAGGAGGTGGGATGAATCTACACGATTGTCGTCATGCTCTAAGATCAAAAACAGATAGTAGTGGTTGAGAATGAAGCTCCTACAGTTACTGTTCCTTGCAAGAATTCCATGTATGACAGGGGCAAGCATTCCATGCAAGACAGGGATGAGGGCAAGAGACTGAAGTCAGGCTCTAGAGAGTGCTCTGCTACCCCTCTGAGGACATTGAAAGAAAATGAGCCTTCTATTGGCTGGACATACTGTATAGTTTATCAGATACTTTGGGCTTAGGGAAGTAGAAGGACAAAGGAAGAGTCTCCCAACAATGAATTGACTTGATATTCCATATCACCCATGCCACAGTATAGCTGGAGGCCAAATAGGAAGTCAAGAAGAGCCGAAAGAGAAGGAACACGAATTCTAAAATCTCTGGCTCAGAATAATCTTGAAGGTAAAGAAATCTATTGCTAAGAATGACAGCCAACAAAATAAAGAATTAAAATATTAATTCACCCAAGATAAAATTGATTTTCTGAGAGCAGAATGACATAGACTTTCAAGTAAGTGCATTTAGGATACTCAATAAAGGAAAAATTGTGTTATGAGTGAACAAGAATATATGAAGAAAAATAGATAGGTATGAATGAAACAAATACATACCAACATAAAAAAGAATCAATTTAAAATTGTCAATGAAATAAAAAACATTTAATGAACAACTGAAAACAAAACCATGGAGAATAAATTTAGAGTTTCCAAGATGCACCAAGAGAAATTCCAGAAAAAGAGAATGGAGGGAATGACCAGGAGGATAGACTTGAAAATAAAAAGCAGTTTTGTTTCTTATTTTTGAAATGAAGAAACACTAGAATCCTCAGATGTAATTGTCACGCTAAGTACTGAGCAGTAAAGAAAAGTATATCACCATGTTCATGGGCAAGAAGACTTAAAATAATAAAAATAGCCAGTCTTCCCAAACACATCTTTAGATCGAATATAATTCCAACAAAAATTCCAGCCAGGTTTTTCATGGAACTCAATAAGATGATTCTAAAACTTCTATGAGTGCTGAATTTTACCATTATTAATTTTTTACAGTATTTCCTAGTAACCTCTTCCTTGTGTGATTTCCTGTTAGAGTTGGCCAAAAGAGAAATTTTTGTAAAATTTGAGAAGCAGAAGTAAACCCACAGCCATTGCTTTCTGAAGGTCACCACGGTTAGATGTGGTCATAGGCAGACATAGAAGTGCTTGTCCTTATTCTCCTAGGTTTTGCGACCGGCTCTTTTTGTTCTGACTGGTAGCTCTGGTGACCAGATATGACGCCAAGCCCATCACCAGATATTTAATGTGACCCAAAGAGCTGACAGCTTCTTGTAGAATTTTCTACTAGCTTCCCCTTTACATTCTAATTTCAGAAGCTAGATTTGCTTGGCTTCTTGACAGATGGACTGTAAATTTCTCTTATGCTTCAGCTTCCCCTATTTCAGTTATCTACTGGTGCTTAATTAGTTATTCCAAAAGAACAATTTTATTTTGCTCACTTTGTGTGAGTCAGAATTCAGGAAGGGCTTAGCTACACAGTGTCACTGTCATTTTCATTATAGAGGACCCACTTTCGAGTTGGTGTCACCTACTCACATGTCTGGTGTCTTAGGCTCCTTGGCTTCTTTCTTTATCCACATGACATCTCATCTTCCAAGGACTCTCCATGTGGCTGGACTTCTTCTAGCATGACTGTTTCAAGACATCCACTTTTTACATAGCAGCTGAAATCTAAAAAGCAGGAAACAGAAGCTACCAAGCTCTTTCAGTTCCTTCCACATTTTCTCTCACAGACATTTCCCCAGTACTGCCTTGCGTGTTTCATCCCGTCACCATGTCTGTTTCAAGAAGATCCAGGACTAATACAGACTCTGCCAATAAGTTCAGCAAGTTAGATAAAATGGATATATTCCTTGAAATACACTAGCAAAGCAGATGCAAAACATAGATAACTTGAATAACCTTAAAGGAATTTAGAAAGTTAATTTTGTAGTTAAAAACTTTCAACGAAAAGTACTGACATGGATGGATTCACTGGTGAATTCTATGCAACATTTAAGTCATAAATAATACTGATTCATACATAAGAGGAGAGAACAATTCCCAATTCACTTGATAAGGCCAGCATTACCCTGTTACCAAAAACAGACGAAACCAGACCAATTCCCAATGAACATATACATAAAAGTTCTTAACAAAATTTTAGCAAATAGAATCTAGAAATATATAAAAATGATACCTGTGATAGTTAATTTTATGTATCAACTTGATTGGGCCATGAGGTGTCCAGATATTTGGTCAAACATTATTCTGGGTGTTTCTGTGAGGGTGTTTTTGAAAGAGATTAACCTTTAAATTGGTCAACTGTTGGCCATCGAATTCATTGGTTCTTTTCTGCTCCTTTTAATTAAGAACACAGTAAACTTTCAATAATATGGAAAAAAATTAAGATACTGAGCTTCAAATATTTATGTTTTTCAGTAGAGTTAAGTAATATGAAAAATGAAACATCCTTACTCATAGTAATTTTAATATTGTTGAAAGTAGTGCTCATTTTCTCAGTTGAGATATTCAATCTGATAAAAATAATGAATAAACTTTTTGAGGTACTGTTTTTTTTTTGACTCTTTTCCAGAATGTGGTGCCCTGGACACTTGTGAATTTAATTCCATGGTTCTATAATCCTTTCAAATTAGTTGCTGAGCTTGAACAACTTGCTTTTAAAACAATGTTTAGAGTATTACCCCATTTTATAACTGGAATGTATCTCTTAATTTGACTCCTTAAAGAGAACACAGCTTTTGAGAAGTATAAGGTTGAATAGAGACAATTCATCAAAATAAGCATTCGGATATATATGAATGATAATTTTGCAGTTGTTGACATCACTGATAATGCTTGCCTGATAGGGAGAACTTTCAAATTAATATATAAAATCCCTGGGTTTAATTGTTATGTACTTCATCAGGCACCCAATTTGTATTTTTTCTTAGTATACATGGATTATGTATATGTACTCCTAAGCGGTAGAGCTGCTGTTTGGATATCGGCAATATACAGTGTGCTTTTGCAGGATTTTTTGTATTTTTGTTGTTCTATACAACTGTAATAGTTCTTTGTCAAATATATTTTTCATCACTGGACATAAAAACTATGTCTTTAATTTCTCTCATTGGACGTAAAAGTTTATGATGTACACAATATTGTGATATTTATAAAAGATTTCATGTTTTACAAAGATAATTTGAAATCACTATTATACATATGCCATCCAATGCTTCAATTGTTTTCATTTTTGACATTTAAATATAGAAATTTCATATTACATGATTTCTGCACAAGAAATCTTATGTATCTAAAACTAAAACAGCAACCAGCTCAGCTGTTTAGACTAAGGATTTATTCACTTTTCTCTGATGATTTTGATTTCCAAAAAGTTACCTGACATGTATATCAATATCTTTGTTACTATCATTTTCTGTTCTTATTTGAACACAGGCAATTTAAACTGTTCAAATTTCAGTAACATATTCTTCTGTAAAATAGTGACTGTAATCTATTTTTATATCATAAGAAAACTTAAACTCATTGTAACCTTTTGTCATGCTGAAGTTCCTCTGCTACATGTGAAATTTAGTCTAAGTATTGTGAAATATTCAATTTAATATTGAATATTTATGAAACACACAAAATCCATATTTATGATGAGCATATTCGTTCAGATCAAAGAGAAGCTTTATAAGAACTGATAACGAAGTGCAATGATCACATTTGTCAGGGTCTGAAAGACGAGTGGTAAGGTTGTTATTTGTGTTTGAAGTTCAACTCTCAATCTAGTATCACAGAAAACTGAAATTTCTTTTGGAAACTATTCCACATTTTAATCTGATTTCTCCATATAATGTAGTTAGCCTCAAGCCTGTATCATGGTGGGGCAAATAGACTCTGTAGAGAAACCACTCTCTTCTTCTAAAAAAGATGACCAGGCCACTACTTTCTAGGAGCAGTATCAGACTTTTGAAATAAATGCTTAAAAAGTATTAAGATTCTAAACTAGTTCTGTATGGGGCTGGTTCCTTTGGCTTCCAAGAGCAACTGTGCACATCTCATCCCTCAAGTCCATGTTCAGCATCACCATGTTGGGAGCTTGAAATCAATCATGGTGGGACCATTGAACTCAGAAACATTACAAATCAGGGCTTTTAAAAACATAAACACACTACTGCCCTGACCCAAACTTCTTAGGCTGGTTTTCAAAGTTGGACCATTCATGAAAAATATATAGGATTTATCAGTGATTGATTATACAAAGCAAGTACAACCAACTTTATAAAGAGAAATGAAATGTGATCACAGAGAATTAGCTCTTTGCTTTTAGAGATTGTATTACACACTTGTCCATGTGGGGATTTTTGAAGTTGATTTTATATAGAGATTTGTATTCTTCAGAATAGTTAAATGCCCTATACAGTATGATAGAGTTCAGTGATTTTCCAGTAGAATGGACCATATAATAGATTTCTGTAGTTAAAATTTAAAAACTAAAGGAAAGACTACTAGCCAAAGAAACTTCTTACTAATGCCCAGGGATTTATGGAGGGGTTGGTGGTAATTTAATAACAATTTGCTGGTTTAAAAAATGCATTTCCATGATCATGTGTTTTTATCTAATGGAAGTTTTTGAGCATAGTCTTGTTCACAAGCAAAAACTTTGCTTTCTACTATCTATAGACATACTAGTCATGTTCTGTTGCTTTTTAAAAAGACAAAATTGAGCCAGTATGATGTTCACTCACAAGGCAAAAACATCATTTGAAAAACAGACATGTCATCATTATCTGACCACTCATAAACGGCAATAATGTCATGAGAACCATATTTTGTTTCTTGCCCAATTTTAGCACTATTTCCTTCATCTGCAAGTCCAGGGATTGACATTTTCTGTAAAGAGTCAGATAGTAAATATGTTAAGCTATGAAAGTCCCATAACATCATTGTCACATGCATATTTTCCTGTTCTGCTTTTCTCTGCTTGTATTTTTTTGTTTTCTGTGGGGTTTTTTTGGTTTTTTTGATTGGTTGGCTTTTTTGTTTTGTTTTATTTTCTTCAACCTTTGCAGTCTTAGCTTGCTGGCAGGATTTGCCCAGGCTTTGGGCAAATCAACTCAGTTGTGCCCATTTTCACTCTCTCATATGTATTTTCCCAAAAATATCCTGCCAAACCTCCCATGAGTTCTATTCACTAATCCTGCTATCATTGTCATAGATACCCATATTCTCCTATCTTATAAACACTGCACCATCTCATAATTATTTTTTTCAAAATCTCTTCTTAATTTTCTCTTTTGTTCTTAGTATTTCTTTCATGGCTGTTTTTTATTTTTCTAATTCTCTGCCGCCCTCTCTTTTAGATATTAGATATTTTAGATATTATAAAGTATCCTAGTTATCCTAATTTCTATTAGTGACTCATTCTCATTTATTTTCTGTAGAGTGTATTATTTATTTATTTTCTTTCTCTCTCTCTCTTTTCAATCCGTGGTCTTTCTTGACTTCCTCTATTATTTTTCTCACTTCTTGTAACAGTCAATCTTTTTTTTTCTACCTTTATCCTGTTGCTTATTTTTGTTTACCCTATTTACACCCCATACAGTGTATTTTCTGACAGCTACACAACAGTTCTTTCAAAAGTAAAGTAAGAGAGAAGTTCCCAGTGAAAACCTCATTTACTATCAATGCTTTACACCTGATAACTTTTATCATTTACACCTTACTATTTGTGCAAAGAAAACACATAAACAGCCCTAACTAAATACTTCCCCCTTTGCCCTAAATGGCATTATTTTGTTGTCTTATGAGCACCCATAAAAATTTTGATAGATGTTTAGCAAATTATTTAAAGAAAAGCTAGAGATGGAAATCTACTGTTCAATACTCAGATTTTTCTTTTGGAGATAATTTCCTGGAAGGTCTTTGACATTTATTTTAAGGGGAGATTATGATTTAAAACAATAAAGTCCATTTAACAAAGAAGAGAAAATGAAAACAATTATCTTTCTACATTAAGGAACAAAAAGAAACAACTGTAATTTTGAAAACCTGAATAGTCAGTATATGTATAATATTCTCCACAGTATTCTGTATATATTGATAGACATTAAAACAATGTTATATAATATTCTCATAATTGTTCAAAGAAGTTTATAAAGAGGTCAAAAACATTTTATTGATTTATATATTTATTTTTTTCATTTTTTACTAATTATTTATATATGTGTCTTTTAGACGATTTCTTTAGTAAGTGTTTCCCTACAATTTGAATGCATTTTTACTGAATAAATCAAATTGGCTTTGCTTCATAGATATTACCTTAAGAGAAGTTTAGCAGATTCAAGACCATTTTTTATGACATGTTTTCGAATAGGAATCGGTTATGTTATCAGACTGCCCTTTGAACTTATTTTAAAGTTTGTGAAAAGTAGTCAAGTTACCATTTCTTTCCTTTCCAAGTCTTTGAGGAAGCATTTAATCTGGTATATTTTAAGAAGTAATCAGGACATAAAAAGTGTTGAAGAATTGTCTGCTTTACAACACAGCAGTTTATCGGTCTAGATAAGAATTGGATTTTAAACTTAGATGATTAGTATATAACTCTTTTAATAGACTTCTATTATTTTGTCAGAGTAGTTGATGTGACATCTTTGTTGAACACCTTTACGTGATAAATCTCCAAGTGGCACATACCTTCTAAAATAAATTCTGGTACTGGAAGCTCAAATTCTCTTTCCTCTAGTAACTTAATAAAAGTGTATATTTCAAGTTTTCTTAACTGTTTTTATGTAAGTCAACACTTCTGGGTATTATAAAGGCCATAAATTATAAAATGGCTACTTCAAAGTAGATTAACAGATTATGTAATACATGCATCTAAATTACATTGATTTTAATTACTTTAACTTGATAAAGATTTCTGGTTTTAATATTTCCTATTAAAATTAGATATTGATTTATAATAATTTATTTTCTCTTAAAGATAAAATACTTTAAAATAAGCAGTACGGGGTAATTTTTTTAAAATAACTTAATTTGTTTCAATCTATTCCTTTAAGCATCTTTATCTAAAGTAATTTCCTAAGTATCTTCTGAATAAAGTTCTCTATTTAAGCTTATTTTGGATTTACAGAAAATTGCAGATGGAAACAAATTTTAAAAAGATTAAAAGATTAAACTGGAGAAGGTCTGGAAAGAGGGGAGGATGCAGATATGATAATGGTAGTAATACTGTATGATATTAACATCAGGATTCAAGGATGTGAGTTCTGAAGCTTATAGACTCTACTTGAGCACAAGAGACTGTTCAAGTCTGAGGGAAAAGATACAAATCTTTGCCGTGCAGAAGCTTTTTAGTTCAATGTAGTCCCATTTGTTTATGTTTGCTTTTGCTGCCTTTGCTTTCAGTTGGATTAAAAAAAAAAAATCATCACCAAGACCAATGTCAAGGACTGCCTGTGTTCCTTTCTAGGAGTTTTGTGGTTTCTGGTCTCATTTTGAGTTAGTTTTTGCATATGGTGTAAGACACTAGTCTAGGTCTAGTTTCATTCTTTTGCATGTGTCTGTCCAGTTTTCCCAAAACCATTTATTTAAAAGACTGTCATTTCCCCATTGTATATTCTTGGCTCCTTGGTTGAAAATTAATTGACCATATACACATGGGCTTATTTCTGGGTTCTCTATTCTGTTCCATTGACCTATGTGTTTGTTTTTATGCCAATGCCGTACTGGCTTGATTACTACAGATTTGTGATATAGTTTGAAATCAGGCACCATGATGCTTCCAGGTTTGTTCTTCTTTCCTAAGATTGCTTTTGATATTTTGTGGTTCCATACAAAGTTCTCATCTCAAGAAAAAAGAAAAAGAATTTTTGTAACTATGTATGGTGACAGATGGTAACTCGACTTATTGTGTTGACCATTTCACAGTGTATACAAATATTGAATCATTATGTTGCACACCTGAAACTAATATAATTTTATATGTCAATTATACCTCAATAATAAAAATAAGGGTACAAACCATTGACCACTATAAGGCAACATTAAATAAAATGTACATTGAGTAGTTTTCCATAGAGATATGATTGAAATACTAATGCACTTCTAAGTGTTTTTCCCCACAAGTTTTACTAAAACACAACTTTATCATTACCTAAGATTGATACTTTCCCTGGAAGAAGAGTGGACCTACTTATTAGTAATATCTTCAAGGCAAACTACATTTAATACTACCTGACTACATACTCTTTTCATCCAGCATAATAATAAATGTGAGCAATGGAACATAATATTAAATCATCCATACCTAGCACTTAAAGAAGAGAACCATCAAAATGAGCATCTTCATTTTTTTCTTCAAGTAGAAAATCAAACAGGTAGAAAGAGGCAAATGCAGCAACCATTTTATCCTACATAGACATTAAATAACTCACATTAATGCTTTAGACTTCTCCCATGCTCCCCAAAGTGCAGAATAAATCCATAAATTAGAGCTAACACATGAGATTTTAATGACACTAAATTCTGATTATATGTACTTAGGAAAATAATCCCTTAGTTTATTTTTACCTTTTTTAGTTGTTATTTATACAGAAAACTTATAGTACTGTTTTCAGAACACATTATTAGGACTTCTAGACTATTTCTCTACTTATAAGAAGAATCATAGTTGTCTACCATGTTAGTTATTAAAGATGGGGACAAAATTATGGCTTAATTGTTTAACATTATTTTTGAGTATCCATCATGTTCCTCTTCTTTTCTATTGCCAAACTGCCACAAGAGTAATTTGTAGCTATATCTGAATTTTTTAACCATCAACTTATTTTAAAAACATTTCTATTTTAGTTCCTTCTCCTATTCCTAAATGTTAACAGTTCCTCCAATACTTGAAGTGTTGAATTCTCATTTCCTAAAATGGACAATTATGGACTTTCTCAATCTGACTGAAGGCAAGTATTCTTCCTTTTCTTCTGTGACCTTTCTAAGTGAATGACTAGGCGTCCCCAGTCTAGTGTTTATTGAATAGTTTTGCCCAAATTCCCATGCCTGGAAATGCTTGAAGAGGTAATTCTGTTCCAACCCTACCCAGTGAAAAGGGTCAGCTTGAGTCACACTTAACTATCAGTCTTTCTAAGTCTATTCTTTCATCTACAATGTCTGAAATCTAATCTGTATTATCAAATATGTTAGTCTATGTTCCTTTACTACTGTGTTGTCGGATGGGTATATTTTAGTGCATTTATACAAGGGGTTACAAATCTAAATGTCTCTCATGGTCGGGTGATAAGTTAGTGAATCAGCCCAGTGTGACTGCAGTATGTGTATATTGTAACAGTGGAAGGAGCTGTTGTGACTTGCAGAATGTGCCACCCCATTCAAGGAAGCAATCCTTTCTCAGCTCCACCCAAATGGTCCTCTATAAAGATACAGGGTTCATGTTGCCAGATCTTTTTATTAACAAATAAATAAATAAATAGATAAATAAATAAAGTTTAATAAATAAATTGGAACTTTGAATTTTTTTGTATATTTTTTCGATTTTTAGAAGTTGGCTCAAAATTTTGAAAAATATAGGATGGACTTCATTCAGCCACAGGTCACAGTGTGCTTGCAAACTCTTACTTATATCACTACTGAATCCATTCATCCACACATTTAACGAATGCATTTCTGTGTATCAGGCCCTGTGCCGATTACTAGAAAGAGTGGTGAATAAGGTAATGGTGAATAAGGTAAGGCCCTTACTCTCAAGGATTAAAATCAAATGAGCACACATTATAATATTTTCCAGGCAGACATATTTAGTATTTTGATTTGCTTGAACAATAAATCCTATGACTAATAGTAAACCTTTGCTACAATAAAAACAAAATAGCAAAAGAAAAATTTCATATGAACCAACAAAGGTCAAAACAATAACTGTCTTCTTCACACACATGCACAAATGTGCACACGTGTATATGGGTGAAATAGATCAGACAATACTATATTCTGACACTGAATCTTCTGTCATGCTCACCTGCAACTGAGGAATATATATATATATATAAAACTATATTGTATATATGTGTGCATATATATATGCCTATATTAATACTGGGCTTCAAAGCAATATTCTGTAGGAATATTATTGTACTGTCTCAATTTAGCACTGATTTCAACAGTATCTTTATGACATTTATGAATAGTCTGTGATTTTTTTCAAATTCTCAGGTAAGTTGATGGCATTGAAACATGGAGTAACTTCACTAAAGAGACAAAAGAGTGTGCAATAAAAAATAACTAATAATTCTAAATTCTGTTATATTTTTTAAAAAGCAGAACATATCACCTACAGGGTACAGAAATAACCAAATTCTCCAGAGAGTTTTAAATCTGTTTCTCAGCTTGTGTTTTCTGAAAATAAGAGACATATTTATGAGACATATGCAAAACTTGTCCTTCGACAAATCTATGGAAACTATTTTTAAATTGCTTATTTCTGTTTATTTATTTATTTATTGTCATTTAAAAATGTCCCACAGGTCTGTTGTGTGAAGCAGTTGAAATAAATGTACAGTAAAGAAAATGGGAAAATATGAGAGTGGGGAAGAAAAAGGAACATTTAGTGTATAGTGTATACTGGAGAAAGTCTTTTTTTTTTTCATTATCCTTCTCCTCCAATTCATCCTCCTCCTCCTCCTCCTCTTCTTCTTCTTCCCAAATATGCCTTAATAAGCAAAATAGGGATTATATGGAAAAATACAATTTATCTCTCACATTTAAGTACTGGAAGCAAAATGGTTTGTGAGTTTGATTGATACAGAATATTCTACAAAATAATCAATAGCCAAGCAGTTTCTTTAATGGATCAAACATAAGATTCAACAAATTATAAGGACTGTATTTATTACACAAGAAATCACGAGAAGGGAAAGATGCTTTCCCCTCCTTTAGAGCAGCTCCATGCAACTGGATTACAGCTAGAAGGTCAACGTGTCCTCCCAGTGGACACAAATCAGTCCTGATATGAGGAGCTAGAAACAGAAAAGATTAAACTCTGATTACTTCTTTGAAGATGAGATGTTTTTAAATCAGAGTTGGCAAATCCTGCCACAAGTGCCTCTGTCAGGGATGAAAATCTATTGACATTAGCGGTTCAATATAAAATCCAAAATGCACTTCATTAAGTATTTTTCTTTAAAGCTATCATGTAGACTTCCATTTACACTAAGTGCATAAGGTTTTGAAGGGCTTTAATGATCAATTTTTTAAGTTCTTTGATGTCTAGAAATTTCTTGAAATAAAATCTTTTAAAATTAATTGAAAGTGAAATTTACTAAAGGCAAATGCTCACACAAATCAATTAGTTCAGCTTTAATCCAAAAAGCTAAATCCACAATTTCTAAATGGAGTCTAAACTTTGAAAATGAGTTCTCCTTTCCTTCTGTAGAATGAATAATTTGGGAGAGAAATCTAAAAATAAGATGATGTAATTAGAATTAAAATTCCAAACCATAACATTCATGGGGTATTCCTATTTACTAAATTCTTCTGGCGTGTGACTTATAAATGCTCCTCAAAAGTGAAATTGATATGCAGACACAAAATTTTCCAAACCTTGAAGTAAAAATGGTCACCTAAAGTAGTACAGGCTGAAAACAAATGGGGATCCCCATCACTCTACTTTAGAGCATTCCAAGGTATTGGACTCCCATTTCTGCTCCAGGAGCTCTGCTGGTGAAGGGAAACTTCTGGTGAAAAATCTGCCAACTTGTAGAAAATACAGGATTAGAAAAAGAGGAGGATGTGGTGGAAAACTGAAGAGGAAACATTTACAGAAGCCTGCAGTTTCTCTGCAGTTAGAATTGTTAGCAACTATAGAAAGATTTAGGGATTCAGCTTATTCGCTATGGAGAGAAGAGACTGGAAAAATGGCTAATAAGAAACATGGAGAAAAATCATCATGAAGAGTTGCAGAAGTGCTAAGCACAACGAGATTTATGTAGTTTAATACAATAACATGGTTTTTAAACATCTGCTCTATGCCAGACACTCTTCTAAGGTACTCACATATATTGATGTATTCACAGATAGCAGTCCTATGAAGGAGGAACAGAGGGTCAAGAGAAGTGAGGTACTTGCCCAAGGTTCACTCACCAAAAAAGTCTAGCTCAGGATCGAGCTCTGAGCTATCAACCACTATTGTATTTCGTGGACTCAATCTTCTGGAAAACAGATTGTCAAACCCAGAAATCAGTTAAAGAGACCGGGCATCTATGAATTAGTTCAACCGACATCATCAAGCCATTTTGTCCTCAGGACATTTTGTGACTTGTATTCAACATATGTACTGTAATTTTACATCAAGGTAGTAAAGGATGTGTTTTACGCCTTCCAGCTTTCTTCTCTAACAGTAAGCATAACTTCTCTGACCCCCCTTTTGCCATGTTCTCACTCTGCTAGAATCATGTATTTTCTATAAATTGGCAGATTTTTCACCAGAAGAGTCCCTTCACCAGCAGAGCTCCTGGAGCAGACATGGGAGGCCTACACTTTATTTTATTTTATTTTAATTTATTTATTTTTTAAAATTAATTTTTATTGGAGCATAGTTGATTTACAATGTTGTGTTAGTTTCTGCTGTACAGGAAAGTGAATCAATTATACATATACATATATCCACTCTTTTTTAGATTCTTTTATTGTATAGGTCATTACAGAGTATTGAATAGAGTTCCCTGTGCTATATAGTAGGTCCTTAATGGTTGTCTATTTTATATATAGTAGTGTATATGTCAATCCCAATCTCCCAATTTAAACCTCTCCCCCATCCCTCCCCCGATAACCATAAGATTGTTTTTTACATCTATGACTCTATTTCTCTTTTGTAAATAAGTTTATTTTTACCATTTTTTTAGATTCCACATATAAGCGATATCATATGATATTTGTCTTTCTCTGTCTGTCTTACTTCACTCAGTATGACAATCTCTAGGTCCATCCAGGTTGCCACAAATGGCATTATTTCATTTTTTTATGGATGAGTAATATTCCACTGTATATATGTACCACATCTTTATCCATTCCTCTGTCGATGAACATTTAGGTTGCTTCCATGACCTGGTTATTGTAAATAGTGCTGCAATGAATACTGGGTTGTGTGTATTTTTTGAATTATAGTGTTCTCCAGATATATGCCCAGGAGTGGGATTACTGGATCATATGATAGCTCTATTTTTAGTTTTTTAAGGAACCTCCATACTGTTCTCCATAGTAGCTGTATCAATTTACATTCCCACCAACAGTGTAAGAGGGTTCCTTTTTCTCCACTCCCTCTCCAGCATTTATTATTTGTAGATTTTTTGATGATGGCCATTCTGACCGGTGTGAGGTGATATCTCATTGTAGTTTTGATTTGCATAGCTCCAATAATTAGAGATGTTGAGCATCTTTTCATGTGCCTCTAGGCCTCCACTTTAGAATGCTCTAAACCAGAGTAATGGGGACCTCTTGAAATGAACTTTGTTTCTCATAACAATTGTCAAAAAGGAGCCAAGGTGTTCAGGACCACCTATAAAGAAGTTGACTCCTGACCATATGCTGTAGAGACAACCCCTCCATCTCTGTTGTTGTGACTGTTGATCAAAGTACTCCTTTGCAAATCTCTTCCCATGACCCACACAGTAGCTGTTGGTAAATATCAGGAATCACCAGGATTCTCTATGGATTGCAATAAGCTCAAAATTAATTATAATTTTAGTTCTTAATACTCAAAAGGAAAGTATGGAGAAAGGTGGGAGTGACAATTCAGCAAACCCCAAATGTTGAAATAGGAGCACTGAGAACTTCTTTCTATCTAGAATGTACTATCAAATAAGACTTCCCCTTCAGTGGGAGAGTTGACACAAAAAGAAGCCAGTGTAAACTCTCTAGCTGATATCCTTATTGGGAACTCAGTTTACACTGGAAGAAAATAACTTGCTCAAAAATGGCATTAAAATTAAATAATAAGAAATATTTAAGGGCATATAAACCATTATTAATACTTAGCTCACAAAACGATAGACTTAACAGAAAACCTATCTATGCAACTAAAAGATGAAGCATAAAAAGATTAGTTAGGTATTCAGGTGCAATTTTTCTGTCTTAAACTGTTTGAAAACATCAACTACTTTTATAAATGTTTTGAGCTATGTTGGAAAATATGGACCCATATTTTTAAGATGACTTGACGGTTTACTAAGAACTGACTTCGGAAAGAAGAGAAGTACAACTTGAAAGCAGAAAGCTTCAAATTCTTCAATTCCTTGACACATCAAAGTTATAGTCTTCCTTTTATACAGGAATATAATCTAAGATCTTTTCTAAGAATTTGTGGTCAGCAGGGGTGGGGAGAATTGTAACACTCTAGGTTTGTACGACTTTATGACACTCAGATAAGGGAAACCTTGAAGCATTATCAAGGGGAATAGCAGAAAAGAAAAATATTAGTCTGCTGAAATTTTAACTCTTTCTCTAACTGGCAACATACATGATGTGTAGCTGCATTTATCATGAGGACCACTTTCTTCTCTGTATCACCTAGTCTCCCTCCAAGCTACTGGCAATTTCAGAATGAAAACACATCCTGTTACCTACCAGGGGCAAGAAAACAAGAAATACTAGGACCCTGTCTACCACAGATGCCTTTGCAATTTCTCATTCATCCCTTCTGCAGAGATGGAGGCAAAATTCTCTGGAAAATATCTAACATATATTGATGTTATTTATGCTAATCAGGCAAACAAAGAAATGTGTGTCAAGGGCCATTGAATCAACTGTGTGCATTCTCAACTTCCATTTCAGAAAGTCTTTTGGTTTACATTGCTTAATGGTTGTTTTATTTTTCCTTCCAAATATGAGAGGTGTAATTTCTGTGGCCCTGCCTCAGTGTATGTACTGTCTTTGCCTTGCTCCAAATGGATGCAGACTCTCTTTTATTGATACCAAATCCATCTGTTAAACCTGAAATGCAGAAGACTCATGACTGGTAAAGATGCTTTCCTTCTTAACATCCTAAGTGAAGGACCATAAATTAACACTCTGATTTTCTGTTGTAAATCATCTGTATCAAGGGCAACAGTGTCCCAATACTTCATGTATTTTCCCTATAATATAATAATATAAAGAGAGAATATATGTCTTAATTTAAACAAGTACAGCTGTTTATTGACTAGGTCACCAGGAGTTGGATTCTCATAGTGTGTTTTAAAGAAAAATAATGCCAATAATTATTAATTTTGCCAGAGTTTCCTTTCTTATCTCTAAGATCTGACCTAGAGGACATGGGGGTGGAGATAAAGGTGGGGATGGTATATATGGATAATTCGTGAGTATCAAGACAGGGCTGGATTTTGATAACTTAGGAAAAATTGGTTATCAACTTCTATAAAGAGCCCCATGGAAGACAAGGAGGTACCTTGAAGTTGCTTCAGAAAAGTATGTGTTTGGGGCCAAATATTATGAAGTTGCAAATAATCCTTCTCTCCCTTCATCAGAACAGAGGAGAGAGAAATTTTGTCAGGAGAGATGAGATCAATCAGCTTTTGCTCCATCCACACAATCCTTTGTCCTTAGAGAAAAGCTTCTAGTGCCTTTGATACTAGGCATCTTGCAGTTATCTGTGCAGAATCACTGAAGGATAAAGCTTTCCTTGTCCTTTTAGTTCCTTACCATGTCTGAGAGCAATATGTTAATTAAAAATACTCAAAATTACATAGACCTCATGTAGCTATTTAGGAAGATATAAATAATTCAAAGCAAAGAACGGTTACACTAATTGGTTTCTTTAATTGATCATAAATTATGGTCTGTGAAATGTTCTTATTGATTGGTCTTGGGGTGCAACTAAATCTGGAAGCTTGATACCTAGGTGGAGAACTCACAATATTTGTCCAATTCTTACTAAATCACCTTTACAGTTAACCAAAAATTTTGTTTGTTTCAGTCACCTGACTAGAATAATCACAAAAGTTCTATTTCACATGGAGAAAGCAAATTTGGATTTACCAAAAATAAGAGCAATAGAACTTATTTATAATGTATTTTATTATTCAGGGCTTAGGTACATCAAATAATAACAATAATAATACATTATTATTATTGTTATATTATTATTAACATGTCATACTTATAATGTTCCAAACACTATTTCAAATGCTTTGTACATATTACATTAACTTAGTTAATCTTCACAATAACTCTGTGAGGCTGATATTATAATCTCTACAGATGAGGAAACTGAAACATAGATAGGTAAAGTAAAACACCCAAGATCATAGCGTTATTAAAAAATAAAACCTGAATTTGAACCCAGACAGTCTAATTTGAACCCCGAGTCTAGGTTCCTGATCATGACATTGTTATTGCATCCTTTGGTATTTTTGTTTTTTATCAACACATAACCTGATAAACTCCAGCCTGGACATTACGATTCTAAAAGATTTCACCTACAGTCAACTTCTTTTATACTTCATTGTATAAAAGTTAAGTATTATTGGGTTCACTATTATTAATAAGACATTACATAGCTGTTTGATATTATTTTACTATATTGACAATTTCTCAATTATGATAGATCTTGAAAGAGCTATCTCTAATATTACATCCCTGCTTCCACATACTTAGCTCTCTTCTTGATGATTTCGAACAAAGTGGTGAGTATAATTAATAATTGATCTGATTTTGAATCATGGCAAATATGTATATTTCTATGGACAGGAGCTTCAGGTCAAATTTGGTCTTCTAAAGGAATGGGTCAAGACATCCACCTTTGTGTAAAATTCAAGCCTCCTGTCTTCTCTTCATATCTTAAGGGTTTTTTTACCTGAACCTTAAAGATCCATAAAATTTCAGTAAATGTTACTATTTTATTTGCTTTTTTTATCTCATTTAACTGAATTCTGGAAGAGTGTTCGTTATCAAGATAATATATAACTGGACCACTATGTTACACTAGACACAAAAATTAACTCAAAATGGGTTAAAGACTTGAATGTATGACTTGAAACTATAAAAACCTAGACGAAAACTTAAGCCATAAGGTCACTGACATAGGTTTTGGTGATGATTGTTTGAATCTGATACCAAAAGCAAAAGCAACAAAAACAAAAATAAACAAGTGGGGCCGCATCAGACTAAAATGCTTCTGCATTGTAAAGGAAACCATCAACAAAATGAAAAGACAACCTACTGAATGGGGGAAATTATTTGCAAATCTGTATCTGGTAAGTACTAATATGCAAATTATATAAAGAACTCATACTACTCTAAAGCAAGCAAACAAACAATCAGAAAACAATATCATTAAAAAATGGGCAGAAGATCTGAATAAACATTTTTCAAAAGAAGACAGAGAGATGCCCAAGAGTTATGTGAAAGATGATCTACATCATGAACAATAAGGGAAATACAAATAAAAACACAGTGACATATCACCTCATGCTTATTAGAAAGACTATAATCAAAAAGACTAGAAATAACAAGTGTTGGTGAGAAGAAAAGAGAACCTATGTACACTGTTGGTAAGAATATAAATTAGTGCAACCACTATGGAAAGTAGTATGAACGTTCCTCAAAATTTAAAAACAGCTGCATATGATCCAGCAATTCCACTTCTAGATATTTATACAAATAACAAAAGCAATAACTTGAAAATATATATACACCCCCATGTTCATTGCAGCATTGTTTACAATAGCCATGATAGGAATGAGATCTTGCCATTTATAAAAACATGGGTAAATATTCAGGGAATTATTCATAGGGAATTAAGTCAGATAGAGAAGACAAATATCATATGATCTCTCTTATATGTGGAATATTACCTATATACTGTTGTCCCTCATTATCTATGGGGGATTGGTTCCAGGATCCCCTGGGTATACCGAAATCCGTGGATGTTCAAGTTCCACAGTAGGCACTTTGTATCCATGAGTTCTGCGTCCATGAATTCAACCAACCTCAGATGAAAATTGCAATCCACAGTTGGTTGAATCAGAAAATGCAAAACTTGCAAATATGGAGGCCTGACTGTATATTTATTGAAAAAAAATCTGTGTATAAGTGGACCAGTATAGCAGTTCAACCTCATGTTGTTCATGGGTCCACTGCATATAAATAAATAAACAAACAAACAAATAAAACCAAGCTCATAGATACAGAGATCTGATTGGTAGTTGTCAGACCTGAGGGGGGGGGGTGATGGGAGAAAAGGGTAAACTGTTTTTGTTTTCTAGTTTAAATACACTTATAATAAAAATGATATGTCCCTTCACTTTTAGCATTGATTGAAGAAATCACTAAGCAACCTAGATTCAGGGAAGGGGACATAGAGTCGCTCTTGATAGGATACGTATAAGTGGATCATGACACTCTAAGGTGGTTTCCTGAATGCAGAGAGAAGGGCAGGAATGAACTCTCTAAATATATGCAAAGTTTTGTCTATATGAGCACTTTACTGAAGGAAATATGCATAGCTTTCATTAATTTCTCAAAGATGTGATTAAAAAAATAGCATCTCCCTTAGGATGTCAAAATTCTTTGTTATTCCTCCCATCAAAAGAGGGGTTTATGTTCCCTCACCTGGAATCTGAACTAACTTGGACTGCTTCACCCAAAAGTGTATGGGGGAGATGATGCTGTATTACTTTTGAGGCTGTCATAAAAGAGGATGCACTTCTACCTTGTTCACTGGAACAGTCAAGCTTGGAACCTGAGTTGCCTTGTAGGCAACCTGACTACCCTATGGCTGCTATTCTCTGAAGAAGCCAAACCACTTGGAGAGTCTACTTGAAGATGCTACAATCAGGAGACCTAGCCTTGGAGTCATCCCATCACAAGCACCAGACATATGAGTGAATAAGCCTTCAGATGGTTCCAGTCCTCAGTCATCAAGTTACCCCCAGCCTTTGATTCTTCTTGGCAAATGGCCTCGGACATCATACACCCTCAGATATTAATCTCTGAATTCCTGATCCAAGTAATCCATAAGCATAATAATATTATTTTTAAATTATGATATTTCATGGGACTATATTATTAGTAGAAGCAAAATATGTGAACAAAATCACAGAGAATGGGAGGATGATATTACACAGTTCTAAGGTTTTAACATCATCTGTGAAGTGGTATAGTACTAATTTAAGGTAGACTAGGATAAAGGGAATATGTGTAGTGAAATCCCTAGAACAATCATTTTCTTAAAAATATGTATGAACAAAAGCCCAAGGAATGAAGAATCAATGGGATAAATAGAAAAATAGTAATTTGGTAGACTTCAACCAACCATATCAATAATTACATTAAACACAAATGGACTAAACACCCAACTGAAAGGAAGAGATCATTGAACTGGATAAAAAAACCAAGACCCAAATTTGGATTCTAGTCTGTGCTCTGGGATAAGTAGCTTAGTGATATTTTTTGACTCTCAGTTTCTTATCTATAATAAGGGGAAAAGCAAAACTGTCTCACAGCAAATGGGAAAGTGGGATAAAATAGGTAACCACAAATTTATGTTTGTGGAATGAATGAAAGTGAATGTAAACATGCAAACATATTTATTATGTATACAAAAATTAAAGTCAAAGTTTTGGTGAGCCCTTTATTTTTCTTGCAAACACTGGGAGATGTAGCTAGGGAGATTTTAATAGTGACCGATGGAAAATAACCAAAAGAGAAAAAGGCTTTTCTGTAATGGCAGCAAGTCTTGATGCTGGACTTAATGGAGAAGAGATCATTTTCTTAGCAAGAGCCAAAGAGGACAATAAAAATCTCCTGCTGTGGCATTCATAGACACAGGCGTATGTGGAGTCAGACTCTATTCAGGGAAAGCAGCACTTCCAGCAGTGAACACATTTGTGATGCAGGAGGAAATCACAGCGTCCCCAGAAGGGAAGTTGACACAATGGACTTGACCTACAAGGTTCAGCACTTATTACTGGAGATAACTGTGCTTATTTAAGTCACCACTTGCTACTTGGACAGTCAAATTCAATAGCTAGAGACAAAGAGCTAATCTGAAATGCTCAAAAATTTTGAATGCTATCTTTGCACAGTAAGATGCTTTTTTAGAAAGAACATTATATCTATAATTATTAGCTTAGAAACATATAAAAATAGTTCTCATTTTTCAATTACTGAATTTTTGGCAGTTGATAGCAATAATTTTAGCAAGATTTTGTTTAATACTTGTCCTCCATAAACTCTAAACTATAAGGAAATTTCTTTTTAAACTATTCTTATAGAAACCAGTTAAACCCAAAAATTGGATCAGTGAGAACAAAATGCATTTTGATACCTCAATTATTTTTCTTCTACTTTCTTCTTTTCTTCAAATTCTTTATCTCTTTAGTGACATTTACATAAAAGATGATTTATCATAAATAATGCTTAGTTACCATTTTTTTCATCTTGTAAAACTTTTAGATAGCAAAGTATATATTCTGCTTCTAATATATCTTCATAGGGTGTGAAAAATTTCCTGTAGGACTTTTAAGATTCATGATCTAACTAACATGAAATAAATTTAATACATTTAAAATAAAAAGGATCTTTAAAGTTGATTTTGCTTAACATTATGAATAGTATTGCAATAAGCAAGTTTAAAAGACTAGAATATAAATTTATATCTAATCTATAATTCTGTCTTGTATTATTTAACTTTTATATACATTTGTTAAACAATATATTATTCTTAAAATAATTTAGCTAATGTATTATTCTTAAAGGTATTTAGTTAATATATTTTCTCTTATTTTGTAATTATTATTTTATTTCCATATTTCAGTATTTGAATGTTCTTAATTTGATATTATTCATTTAAACATCTGAATTCACAAAAACCATTAATTTCCCACATGTAATGATAAATCATCATTATACGTTATGACTGGGAGTTTTTTATATTTTTCAATATAAAAAACAAATAATGAGATATTTAGTCTAGGCTATCTAGAATGCTACTAAGCTTTATATGAGAATTGTCAAATATTACTAATAAATCTAAATAAAATGCTTTGTTCACGTTAATGTGAAATAAAATTTATATTTTATGTCAAAGCAAGAAAAAATTAAACATAAAAAATTCTTCTCTGCGCTTTGGCCTCCCCTCTCCCCCGCACTGTGCATTGTGTATCTGCATTATGCATCGACCAGACTTTCTCCATCTGCAGGAATACCTGTTCAACAATAAAGAGCAACATTCTTCTAGCATCAACAAGACGACTCCTTAAAAGATAATATTCCTTCTTGATCTCCTAGGGGCACATGACCCACCACGATGACACTTAGACCTGAATTACATAAACTGTCAATAATATGCCATTTGATGTACAACCCTCTGTCTCAAGAAAAACTTACATTAAGTGTGCCTTGACTTCTAACGGGCAGAACAGCTCTCAGAGCTTTATGAGATTCTCTTCCCAGGTTATAATCCTCAAATTTGGCTCAAATAAAACTTTCCATTTCTTTCTTAGATCAACTGATTCTTTTTTTATCAACATTACTTATGCTTTTTTTTCTGATAAAGATTTGGTGATTACATATGTTATCATGGATCATTAATCATGCAAAGGTCAGGTCAGGCAGGCCAGAAATGGCATTGGAAAAGGCATCCAGAGCTTCAAACTTCTGAAGGCTGTGACTGAAACTGAAGATGAAGAGCAGATTTTGGTCAAATCTGTGACTAAAGTCCAGCTCCATGCATCTTGAATATAAAATATATTAATAAAACAAAAACACTAGTTAAGAAAGTACTTTGAGTTGTGTTCAGAAACTTTCAATTCAACCTAGTAACTGAAACATGTGTTCTGATACCAGAATTTTTGCAAAATTGGTGCTCTTGGGTCAAGACTAATCTGAATCTAGCATAACTATGGATATACTAGACCTATGTACAAGTACCTCAGGTGTCTGTACCAGTAGGGTGTTTTGCCTTATTGAAGGTAGTATAAGTTAGATCTTCTGCTACCTGTGTAACCAGAAGAATCATAATAGAAGGGAAGATTTTGCAAGTGTAAAGCATTATAGGAATAAAAATAATATAGAAAACAGAGCCTCTAATTAAAGACAAATTTGTTCTTTAATTAAAGATCTTTATTTATAAAGTTATAGGGACATAAAAGAAAGTAAAGTTCAATGGACATACTAACTTAGGGGGAAAAGCAGCAACTTTTCCTTAGGAGTTGGGAGATGGTGAAGGTAAAGCCTAGATTACTGAATGATAAATTGGTACCCCAAAAATTTTTTTTAAAGAATTTAACTTAGGTAATGACTTTATAATGTGTGAGCAGTGTTAAGGGAAATCATCAAAGAATGGGAAAATATCCCATTTTACTAGCAGGAGTGAGAAACTACCATTACCCCCGGATCTGAAGACAGGAGTTGTTAATAGAACCTAGTGAAACCTACAGGCTAAAAGAGCCTGACAAGAGCTGAAGTTGTAGCTAGAGGAATGTAGCTACTGAGAAACTAAAGAGAGGTGTAGGCAAATAGGTATGCAAAGCTGTCCAGCTAAATGGCTACTTCCTGTTAGTCAAGTCCAATCAATATGGCCAATGTGATGGACTAGAGTGATGGCCAGCAGAAGAGAAATCAATCAAGTTGCCTGAACACTAGACTATACCAGAAGGCTGGAGAGTTGCTACAGCCTTGAGGTAGGATTGTGAAAGTTACTGCTAGCCCTGCTAGAAGAAAGCAAACTGGTCCAAGGATCTTTTACTAGCAGAAGCATCATTCACCAGCTTGATAGGTTCATATCAAGTGGTAGGGGGTGTGTTCATTTTCTCCATCAACAAAACCACAACTGGAACAGCAGCTGCATTGGAATCACCAGCAGATAAAGTGTGCACTCCATTTTATTCTGCAAGATCCACGTGTCTTATGCCTAGGCCAAATAGTAAAGTTGAATAAATATGTGGTAGGAATCACCATCCCTGAACTCTTCAAGTTCCTGATGGTGGCCTTAATGTTGGCAGTCCCTCAAGTAGTGCAGTAGTGCTTTTAGTTAGTTATCTTGGTAGGTAGAGGCAGTTCTAGTGGCTTCCATTTGGCCTTCCTAATCTTAACAGACCTTACGCCACAGGTCAAGAAATCAATGTACACATTCTGCCAGTTGCTGAGTATGTCTATTCCAACCAGGCATTACAGAATTGGAAAGTAACAATGGGTTGAGTTTTGGAACCCATTTGGCCTACTGACAGTTATAATCAAACCCAAACTTCATCATTACCTCACTTCCATATATTTCCAGTCTGATTGGTAGACCACAAAGACATTTTAGACCTCTAGGAAATAGTTGGTTCAGAGTCAGTGACCAGTAGCCACCAAAAACCTAGTTATTTTCTCTTCCCCTGTGTATAGTCACCCTGCTAAATGTCTGCAGTTCTCTTTATGGAATGCTAAGAGGAAGATTCATATAATAATATTTTGGTAATATACCAGGGTCCTTCATCAGGATGACCCAGTTTTTCCTTCATTCAAGGGACTCTGGAACTATGAACTGACTCAAGATGGGAAATTGTTTGAAGGCCTATCACTCTCTATTGCAGTGATTTAAATCAATCTCCTGTTTCTCAGACCTAGAACTTTTCCCCGTATACAAATCAACTAAGACTTTAAATAAGCTGACCACCTATTTCCTTATGGACACAATGACTAATGAACTAACATTAATATTCCAGTTAAGTCAAAGCTTTCTGATTACTGATTTTGCCCTGCTGCCCAATATAGTAACCATGCATCCTAGGCACTGGCAATTGAGTGTCAACACTTTACCCCTAGTCCAAGATACATTATCCCCATTTAATTTAGAAAACTCAGTTTGAGGGCAGCAATTTACACTCTCATTCCTGGCTAGCAGAGAATAATTACTACAGAACTCTTCGAAGAGGCTGGTGCTCTCTCACCAAGTTGTCTCAAAGCTACCAAATTATTTCTCAAATATAATGTCCTCTGGAATCTGCTGCAGAACATGGTTAGAGGATGAGTGAGCAGATCTTATAATAAACCAATTTCAGCATGTTAATTTTCCTAGGCTTGTGATACCCTACAATCCAGCAAATTTACTCCTAGGTGCATATACAAGAGAAATGGAAACATATGTCCACACAAACACTTGTGCACAAATGTTTATAGCAGCATTATTCATAATAGCCAATAGACATTTGAAATAATCCAAATATCTATTAACCGATGAATGGATACATAAAATGTGCTATATTCACACAATGAAAAATTATTCAACAACATAAAGAAATGAAGTACTGATATGTGCTACAGTACAATGGAGCTTCGAAGACATTAAGGGAAAGAAGTCACTCAAGAAGGATTGCACATCCTATGGTTCCATTTATATGAAATTTCCAGAATAGGTAAATCTATAGAGAATAGATTGGTGGCTGCCTAGAGGTGGGGTCTAGAGGAATGGAGGAGTTGGAAGGATGATAGCTAATGGGTGGTGTGAGGGTTTCTTTCCGTAGTCATGAAAATATTCTATAATTGATTGTAGTGATGGTCGCACAATGCCGTGAATATACTAAAAGTCACTGAGGTACAATTTAAGTGACTGAATTATAAGGTATGTGAATTATATCTCAATTGAGCTGTTAGGCAAAGCAGATGGTGAGGGTGGATAATAAGGAAGGATTTTCCCTGCAAGGAAACTACCTCATAGGAGGGAAGGAAAGACTGCTCTCACTGACAAAAGAAGGTCAACCAACCAAACTGGGGGTTAAGATCCTCAACCTCATCAGAAACTACCTACATGTCTCCATTCCATTTTTAAGGGTACCACTTCCTTCCAATCAGTGCCTTAAATTTAACATAAAAGACACTGTGAGGATTTGAAAATATTTTGGCGGGGAAAATTCTTCAAAAATTTTGGCATTGCAGCTTCAGGAAATAAGGATTTCTTTCAGGGCAGTCATAGAAGATTTATGGTTTATAATTTCACCTTAATCTGGGCAATTAAAGCCCTGCACTCATCATTTTCTTTTTCTTAGTTCTCCAGCGTATTTAAAAACAACCAAAAAAACCCACATTCGTTATTTTTTTAGTTCACCTATAATATTCTATGTCAGCAGTTACTTGGTCATACAGAGTCTTGCCTTCTGAAGGCACTTGATCCTAGGTGACTACAGGTGATAACTTAAGTATTGTTTATCACTGCATGCCATGGACTAACATTTACCATTTACCATGGAAATAAAATAATCAATGTCTTTGTATCTAAGCAGATGAGAAAATCAATTCCAGATTCTCATCTTTAAGGTTTTATTCTCCTGGAAACACATTTGGGAATAATCACTGTATCTGTTAGAATTCAAGAAGGAATTCAGAGCCATTATTAGTGTTATGGTGTTGGGATTTGTTATATGAATTAGATCTCCCACATTTGTGAACAGGGTCTATATAAGTGAAAGTTCAGAAGGGGAATTTGTAGTATCAGATAAAAGCCACCAGCCATTCCTCCTGAAGCTCTGACTAGGAGACAAGTTAGAGGGGATGATAAAACCAAAAATGTACAGTGACCAAAGTGGAACAGCAAAGGCTGAGTTCAGGTAGAGGACTATGGAAAGCTGTTGCATCTGTGTGATTATTTCCTCAGGGTTCATAGCTAAAAATTTCATGGTCATCCTGGGGATACAGTTATTCAGCTAGAAAAGAGCAGTTGGGACAAATATCTCAAAATATTATATAGCAGAGGGAAAAAATGCAGAAATTGGAGAATGTATGTCCAAGATTATCCAAGTTGACTTCAATATAATTCAGCACATTATCATCCTGAGTCATTGGCCATAGTGCTCTCTAGAGGAGGCTGGTAATGAGAAGAGATAAACAGAAAAAAAGCAGACCTTTTGATTTTACTTTCACCAGTCACACTAGGCCAGTTATTCAAAATCCAGGACCTCTGCAGTCATTGGTTCCTATTGCCAAGTCTTGAACACTTGATGCTATTTTTGGTTTTCTCACATTCCACTAGGTAAGACCTAAAACATAAGAGGTCCTCAACATGTATATGTTAGTTGTTTGAATGAATTCATGACTGAATAAATAAAGATTTGGTTTTCAAAGTCCTCTAACTGCTTTTTAGCTTCATGCTCATGTTATTTTTGTACTCTGTACTGGTAATAGCCACTTGCCCTAGAGATAAGGGACTCAGGGACACTGTGGTTGATGCACGATGAAAGAAGAAAGGAATAGGGTCAAGCGTTTCATGACTGAAGTGGAGATTCTGCAGACTGTACAGTCTAAAGAAAGTGTTTTCATTCAATTGGAAACATCATGACCTTCCTTATTAAAGAAAAACATGCTCTCTCCTGAGCTATTGTGGAGAAGTGGCCAACAGGAGCCATGATTTTGTCTACCAGAGGAGAAAATTAAGGAGTGGATGATCTATAAATTAACCTCATTTCTTTTTTTCTTTATAAAGCACCTTTGAAGGAAAACGATATGTCCTGAAAACCATTTCCCTACAGTCTGGGGCTAAAATGGATAAGTCTGAAATGCCCAAATATGGACTAAGGTTACCCAAACTCTCAGAATCTGGATAGGATTCAAGTTTTTGTAGAACTTAACACATAGTTAATATGAGGAGCTCTTTTTAAGAAAAATAATACAAAACTATGAGGAAAATTAAATGCTTACTTAGAACAATACATCAACAAATTACAAATTTTAAAAGCTAGTAGCTACCAAAAATATAACAAATCCCTCCCCCAAAGAAAGCGTAATATCTTTCTTTAGATATAATCTTAATATTAATTAACTTCCCAACCACCTGTTTAATACTTTTTCCTACATAATCTGGCTGCTTTACTTTTTGAATTCTTCTTCATATGACAGTGATCTTGACATATCATTTTCTATGGAGAGAATAGAAAGGTAATTCTGTCTTTAAATGATTGAATGAAATTTGTTTTTATTACTGGTAATTTAGGCCATTTTATTTTATTTTCACAATTTGTTATGGTGACATCATTTAAATGTTTTGAATTTTTGTCATGTTTGCAAAGAGTTCTGTCAAATGTTCTTCTTATATGAGCTGTATAATTTCAGGACATTTCATATGTTCTTGTGTATTGACTGGTATTTTGAATTGATAACATACATGAAACAGTTTTCATCAATGTCCTCATTGCAGTGTCACTGACATTTTCAACATTTCATGTCAAATCAGCAGTCTTCATTAATTGGCTTATCAAACAATTTAAGAGCTACTCATTACTTCCATTTAAAATTTTCATTATCTTAATTACTTCTTTGACATGATCTGAACATTTTTTGCTCAGTTTTTTCATTATATTAACATAATTCATATTAATTACATCACTCATCTTAGCCCTTTCACTTCACATTTAATTCATTTTATTTCAATTTTCCCCAAAGCTTTAATAAATACATTTAAAGAAGACAAAAGAAGGCACTCTTCATATGCACCCAAATCATCCAAATAATTTGTCACTTATTTTATCAAAAGATTCCAAAATAACTTTTCAAGTATAAATAATGTATTTAAGCTTTATCAACTTTTGAATAAAATTTTGCATCTTGTTTTTCTCAAGCTTCTTTCAAGTATTCAAAACGTATTTTTGAGCCCTTTAAGTTTTGTAACAGCTTCATAAAGAGTAGGCCATCTTATTACATTTGACTTTTTTAAATATAAAAACTGGCAAGGATTTTAAAATATTCCACTGACAAGACCTGTTGAGAAAACACATAAAGTTAATAAAATAGTGAAATAGTCAACAACTTCAGGTACCACGGGGGCAGGTCTTTTCCAAAGATTATGTCCTATAAATTTTAAAACGTTGTTCAATGGTTGGTTATAATTGTCCAGGACTAGTTTCATTTTGTTGAATAACATCAGAGATGCATAGTCTTAAATTGCTGAAAAAGTTAAAATCACTTACAGGGTTTTCTGCTCTAACAGAAGCACACAATTATTACAAACCATCTGTGTTTATAACATCTACTGTGGAATCTATGGCAATGCCATGATATTTGATGTCTGGTTTATTTTTTTTGTTACTTCATTTTATGGAGACTTCCAATTATTTTGATTAATTCTTTTGGGCAAATGAGTTGCATTTTGTCCATTTTGATATTTTCCCAAGTGCTTGTGCAAAAATCAATCAATTCAGCAACTAACTTGAAGTTATCCCTTATTTTAGGATTGCAAATTTTCATAGTAATCTCTGAAGGACAGTCTCTTTAACCTAAAAATGTAGTAATTGCAACTACTCAATTAAAACTGATACTGTTATTTCTTGTGTTTAAGACTTTGTCCTGGTGCATTTTTATTTATTTACATGAAATCCAAGAAAACACCTGCTTAGTCTTTGTGGAGTTGTGTCGAGAGCACACATGAGCTGGAATGGAAAAATTTAGCAGAGTTGAGTGATTGCAGTTGACATATTTTACTTTGGCAAATTATACAAAGACCTATGACCAAGAGAATACATGTGGGGGGCTTCTCCCAGGGCCTGGCTAGAGTTAGTGTAAATGAAGGGTCCTGTAACTTAAGTTCCATTGGCCTCGTGGTATATCCACCTCTGCTCAAAATTCTTTCATCTTTTAGTTTTCAACTTTCATCTGGGTAATAGTATACATGATGTCTCATGAAACAGTGTGGACCAATTCTAATCAGACAGATCAGAGGGCATTGTAGTGACACCAGTTGTAAGGAATACCAAAGAAGCTCTAATCAGAGGAGCTTTTGAAGTTTAAAGCAAAGTGGTATTTCTTTCATGGTACCATTCCCTGCTGCCATCTTTATATCTCTATTTTCTTTTCACCACATTATAAGTAAGAGTGTGGGTCCTGGGCCCCTCTTGCCCCTAGGAAGAGCACGTTTTAAATGAACAAATTTTATACCTCTTCACATCTAGTGCTTGGAAGTTGGGGGATGGAAAAGACGAAAAAACTTGCAGAATTCTGGGAAAAAAAGGACAAGTGCTCCTATGTTTTCTTTAAAATATTAACCTATTATACCCATTTGCTTACTCTATTTATGTGCGTTTCCCTTTGTCAATTTCCCTTGGACCCTGACTCTTCTGGGCTAAGGCGTGATTCCAAATACAAAGTCACAGAAGCAGGGTAACTCTTGCATTGACCAGGTAGTGAATCAAAGCCACTTGCTGCAATTGTGGAAACTGACACAGCCTCAGTGATGCAGTTGGAAATTTCTACCAGCAATGTCATTCCTTGGCACTAAGATTTAGTTCTTCTAGAACATTCTCACTGAAGCACTTCCAAAAGCAGAGGAGAGAGACAGTGTAAAAAAAAAAAAAATACCCTCTGCGGACACCCCATGCCCAGCAGCTGTATGGATTGGGATCTTTGTGTAAGGCAGACCCACTCCAAATAAGATCCTTCTGTAGATCTAAATTTTACATTGCATTGAGCTTTTACATTAAAAGTGTTTCCTTGCATATCCTTGTCTAGTATTATTAGTATTATTTCTCCATCTCCAACTAGACATGGGAAGGGATAATGACCAGTGTTTGAGACAGGCATACCAAGTACCCAAACCAGTGTCTGGGTCAAAGCAGGCATTTTGTTGAGGAAATACAATATTCAAGTAAGGTTCATGCTCCAGAGAGATGTATTATGTTTACTCTGTGGATTGGCAGACCTATAGTTCTAACCCTCTGCATCTATGCAAGCATAGGGCAGCTACATCATGTCTTTAGAAGGCATCAATTAAAATATTTTTTCTGTTACTAGTGAGATAAGATTTTAATACAGATTAACCTAAGCTAGCTGTCAACTAGCAGGACCTTGAAGGCATATGACACAGAGAAGCTATTAATCTGGAGGTCAGGAATGAAAAAGGGAGTATATGTGTTACTGGTACCCAAAGTGGGGATCGAGATGCTAAAATAAATTAGAGTGACCTCCCATTTGTTTGTTTGTCTAAACATTTCAGGCACTGGTTCTGCTTTGGTATGATTACAACATTTTCCTCGATTCATAATTTTATTTTGGAAGCTTGGGAGCTTATCTTCTTCAGTCCATCCATATCTTTGAAGCTGAAATTGGAAATTCTGACTGCCATCCGAGCAAAGCTCCACAGTTGATTTGCCCTTTTTTTTCTGAAGCAAAACCAGTTGAGAAATCCCATGCTGCAGACCTTGTCTTTTCTCTGTGATGTGCTAAATATTTTGACTCCATCTGCAAAAGTTTATTCTGCAATTTATCCCTAATATTTTAAATGTTTATGAGTCCACTAAAATTTTAAGTATTTTCTTCAAAGTAAAGCCAAGTCTCCCAATTTAAAAAAAAATTAAACTTTGGTTATCAATGACACTCTAATTTGGACTACAGTTAGTTTCTAGATTCAGGGATGCTGTACACAAAGGACTTCGTCTCTTAACTGAAGATTAAATGCCATCGTGGTCTGACCTCAACCTGTGTGAGAATTTCTGCTATTTGTCCAAATGGTAAGCAGGGCAGGCACCTGAAATCTCCCATACCATTAGTTTAATTTTACCCACATATAAGCATTGCATTTCAAGTCTCGTGTGTTTCTGGTAGATGACTATTACATTTCTTTATGTTCCAACTTGATTATCAGTTTGCTGATTTTAAGGTTAAACATACCATTAATTAGAGAGAGGGCTAATTTGTCCAATTTGGAGAAATGCTGATAATCAAACTGGTGTACCTTCTTGTATTACAAATGACATTTGAAACAGTTTCCAGCTTTTAATTATGGTGAGATTGCATTTCAAAAAACAAACAAGGTATCTTATTGTTTCATCTGCAACCAAAAACTTTACCCCAAGGCTACCTAGGAAGAAAAGACAAAGGCAGAGATCAGCAGATTTTTTTTAAAGTTTTTGATTCTTTTTTCTTTTTTTATTTTTAGAACCAAATTGTCATTTTTTTTCCACTGTTTAACTTTGTATTTTATTTTATTTTTTAACATCTTTATTGGAGTATAACTGTTTTACAATGGTGTGTTAGTTTCTGCTTTATAACAAAGTGAATCAGTTATAAATATACATGTGTTCCCATATCTCTTCCCTCTTGTGTCTCCCTCCCTCCCACCCTCCTTATCCCACCCCTCTAGGTGGTCACAAACACCTAGTTGATCTCCCTGTGTTATGCAGCTGCTTCCCACTAGCTATCTATTTTACGTTTGGTAATGTATATATGTCCATGCTACTCTCTCACTTCGTCACTGCTTACCCTTCCCCTTCCCCATATCCTCAAGTCCATGCTCTAGAAGGTCTGTGTTTTATTCCCGTCCTACCCCTAGTCTCTTCATGACATTTTTTTCTTAGATTCCATATATATGTGTTAGCATACGGTATTTGTTTTTCTCCTTCTGACTTACTTCACTCTGTATGACAGACTCCAGGTCTATCCACCTCATTACAAATAACTCAGTTTCATTTCTTTTTATGACTGAGTAATATTCCATTGTATATATGTGCCACATCTTCTTTATCCATTCATCTGTTGATGGACACTTAGGTTGCTTCCATGTCCTGGCTATTGTAAATAGAGCTGCAATGAACATTGTGGTACATGACTCTTTTTGAATTATGGTTTTCTCAGGATATATGCCCAGTAGTGGGATTGCGGGGTCGTATGGTAGTTCTATTTGTAGTTTTTTAAGGAACCTCCATACTGTTCTCCATAGTGGCTGTATCAATTTACATTCCCACCTGATTCTTTTTTCTTTCTCTGTTTACCATAAGGCTATATGTTCAGGATGGAGCAGTATGGGCAGTAGCCCAAGACTACTCCTTGGATTCTTGGCACTCCAAAATGATTTACTGGTGGTTTGATGAGTCCAGATAGATTTCTTTGGTAAATGAGTGAACAATAAGAATGAATATGTATTCATTCATTCATTCAAGAAATGTTTGTTGAATGCCAATCAGAGGCTAAGCAATGTTCTATGTACTAGGGGTAGTAGCAATGCACAAATAAAGTCTTTGCCCTTCTGGGAACTGCAAAATTGTGGAGGAAATAGAAAATATATGTGTAGACAAATGCCTATATTTTCTGCATGTGTAGAAAATACACATATAGATAAATGTTTAGAGAAAATACACAGGAAGTTTATTTATTATTACGTAATTTCAAAATTGTGAGATGGAAGTAATTTGTAACTTGCTCAGAGATGTATGCCCTCTATGGAGGAGGCCTGAAATGAAGTCCAGTACTGCACTATAGAAATAGAATGTGAGCTCTGAACCTAAGACACATATGAACTATTAAATTTCCTAGCAGTCACATTTAAAAACAAATAAGAAGAAGCAGGTGGAATTAATTTTGAAATTACATTTTATTTAACCCAATATATCCAAAATATCATTTCCAACAAGTCAACCTAATAAAATGTATTAGATGTTTTACATTCTATTTTAGTACTAAGTCTTCAAAATTGGGTATACAATTTCCACTTACAGCACATCTCAATTCAGATTAATTACAATTCAAATTCTCAGCTACCACATGCACCTACTGGCCACTGTACTACACAGGGCAGGTCCCTATCTCTAGGCTGTCAGTTCTAGTTGTCACCACCTATTTCCAGTTTGTCCATATATTTTCTCTGTGCTCTGGGTTGTTGTCTTGACAGATGTATCCTATTTATTATTCATTTATTGCACTTTTAATGAGTACTTATTGAGCAACTGCTAGTTGCTAGGTGTGATTTAGATGCTGAGTGCTTTATAGTGAATAAAAACAACAAAAATCTCTGCCCCGATGGCATTTACCTTCTAGAGGGTATTGTTACCTGGGACCATCTCAGATCCCAGGTTATATTTAAGTGTTAGCCCTTCTCAGCTAGTTTATTACACAGTTTTCACAAGGTGAGCCTAAAATGCATATTCTTACTACAACCAGAACCTCACTTTGCATTTCCTGATTTCCATACATAAAAACCTAATACGTATTATTCCCATTTTGTATCAGTCTGAATCAGAAGTGTAGTTTTTCCAAATGATGTCGAGTGAAAAAGAGTGGAAAGAAGGTTGAAAAAGTGACACCTAGTACCCCAAACATTCAGTGCCATTCCTTTAGTGAATGGTATTTCCAATGTATTGTAATTTGTCTTCTCTCTATTAGAAAATCAAGTGAGGAAACCGTTGGTAGAGTTCTTGCTCTGGGAAACTGATTTTCATTTTCTTCCCCACTCACTACGACCTTTGCTATCTCAAACGGTCAAAGAAACAAACAAGAAAAACATATTTCCAAAGCTACTCAACTAGCAGTAACCCATTAAATGAACGGGAAAACACATGTGTTCAACCATGTGTTTTCAATTTTCTTTTGCTTATTTGAAAGTAGTTTTTATTTCATGAAAAATGTGCTAATATAACTTGAAATCAACCTATTAGACTGGGCTTGTTCTGTGTCTCAGCAGTGATTCTCAACCTTGGCTGGACCTGGGAATCACCTGATTGTATTTGAAAAATTCTGACATTACTTTAAAATGCAGGTTTTAAAAATTATTTACATAGGACGAGGTTAACAGATTAGGATATTACAGCCATTGAAAATATAGTTTTTAAACTCACAGATCCTAAGAGGAGAGGGCATGCCATGCCATGGGGGGACCACATGGAGAAGCACCAGGGTTGGCAAGAGGAAGAGAAAGAGGGAAAAATGTGGGCAAGAATATTTATTATGGCTCCCATGGAAAGGAATGGGTGGGGTAGAGTAAGCAGGCTTAGGATTGGCTAATTTGAACAATTTCAGCATGCTCTGGGACATAGGGGCTGTTCCCAGTTGGTGCTGGGTGATTAGGGCAGGTGGCCCACTCTGGACCACTATTTAGAAATTAGCTAGCCCTGGGAGGGGCAGTCCCTCCAGAGTCAGCAAATCCTCGAGAGTTCAAAGCATGAGAGTATAGAAAATAAAATGCATGGGCAATGAGGATGCCCAGGATAAATTATTTTGATGTGGCATTTAATTATGATTTAATTATGATGCAAACTCCTTTGAGAAAGTGGAAGACGGCCCTAAAATTAGTTACAAAAGCCACTGACTTTCTGAAACCATTCAGAGCCTGGGTACTCAAAGCATGGCCAGGAGACTGGCAACATCTGCATTCCTTGGACATTCGTTACAAATGCAGATTCTCGGGCCCCGCCCCAGACCCATCGGGATCAGCTTCTGCATTTCAACAAGATCCCCAGGGGACTAGTGGGCACACTGAAGTTAGAGAGGCCAAGGTTAGGTATCAGTTAGAGAAAGGGTGTCACAAACTTAACTAGACATATTCGGTGTCCACACTAATTCCAAGTGGTCACTCCATTTCCAGGTATTTCTGCTCAGACGTGCCGAAGCCTGTGGCACACACCTTGCAGACCTCCAACAGTCTTTCTGCTGAAGAATCTCTGTTCTGAAGCAACGAACAAACGGGATTTTTTTTTTTTCCTTAAAGAGCAACGGAGGTCAAAATATCTCAGTGTGAGCTTACCAGTGGGTGTGGGTTCTTTATATTTGTCTCCAGACCTGTTCTAATTCATTCCGGCAGCCTCCTTTGATGAGGTTTTTTTCCTCACTTCCGTTTTCCCTTTTTTCCAGCTTTTGCAACCAAATATGCCTCTCACTGAGAAGTTAGCAATTATAGTTCTCTTTCCTTCAACACGGGCCCGAACTTTAGCAAGGATCATCTTGACCTTGTTCGCAGGCAGAGCTTCTCCCACTTATTAGCCCTTCCATTTTAGGGCTAACATCTCCCATTTATTTTCCTTGCCATCATTTACCTGAATTTGTGAAATACAGAAAAGCATTAGAAATAGAGTTGCAATTACACATCCCAAATAATGAAATACAAAGTCATTTCTAAGACCATTTTCTCCTCCTTATTCAGCGTCACTTCCTAGAAAGATTACTTAGCTTGTTCCTGCCTTAGTACTTCTTTTCTGCCTCTAAAACTATCCAGTGAAGAAGTATGATCAATCAGCCTTATCTTAGTTGGGGGCGGGGGGGAAGGCAGAAACAAAACTCTAAAATTCTAGCCCTCTGTCCTTGCCTACATCCCACAGGGTGATGTAGTGGTCCTTGTTTCAGTAATTTTTTCTTTTTTTTTTTTTGCTGACTGTCATGCTAACTTGTTCCAAGTTCTCTGGTTTTAGACTCTAGACACTCATATGGGGAGGAGGTGAGGCAGGCTTCACCATGCCTCACACTGTATATTCCATCATCCTGGCAATGGTATTTGGATCAATGGTGGGGGTCCTCCCTGGGACTGCAGTTCTTTCTCCATCGAGGATTCCAAGAGGAGGCTTGCAGCAGTGATATCTCTTGCCCTGTGGAGAGGGCCTGTTGGCAACTGAAAGAAGAAACAAATAATCAGGAGCAAAGTCAAGCAGAGATGAAAGAGCACTGAAGAATCCCTGAGACATACATTTGTGTAGCTCCCTTTCTCTCTGGCATTTTTTCTCTAAGGGGTGGGCCAATAATTTAGTCTTTTGCTTAAGCTGACTTGAGTGGGACTTTATCACTTGCATTTGAAAGAGCCCCAACCAATGCCAATGTATTTTACATTGATATTTATACATTTCCTATTCTGCTGGTCTCCACTTTGCCAAAAGCTTAGCATGTGTTTAGTGGGTTACACTTAAATTCACAGGCACGTATTCAAGGCGTTCCCACTTTAGGCAAAAAGTGAAAACTACTACTGGACCAGGTCAGGAAATGAGCTGTTTTGTGATGGAAATACAGATTTAATTCTAGACTCTCAACAAGCTTCCTGCAACCTAACTGAGCAGTGAGATCGCCATAGTGAAATCTTGCAAAGGGTCTAATGGCCCTGTTAAACCTACCCTAACTCTGCTGGCAGATTGTCTGGATTCAGATCCTTTCCCCACTACCACCTTGTGGAATCTGCATGATGTCTTCTTAACTCTCTGTTTCTCTGTCTGTAAAATGGGATGATAGGTTTCTTATGGGGATTAAACAAATATTTTGTAAAGCATTAAGGACAGTGCTCTGTACAAAGTAAGTGTAATACAATATTTGCAAAAACAAGCAGGTGGACCAGTTTTTTCCCAGCTTGAATGTCACCCACTCTTGAAAAAGATATAACACCCAGTCACAGAACCCTTGATAATCCCATCTTCAGTGTTTCCTGAAAGCCATCTGGTGGGAATCACCTTAAAGTATGGAGATCAGAGGAAATCATAGTCTCCAGCTAATGTCAGTGAAATCTCAACAGATGGAATGCCATAGACATTTCCAGTCTTAATTTGAACACAGATGATACTTCAGAATTCCTTTGTGGGAAAAGAAAGGTAATGTGAAGATAAAGGCAGACATGTAATTTTTAAAAGAAAAGAAAAGCAATTTCAGTGTTCTTTTCTGAAATGTTCTTTCTAAATCCATTTGGAAGATGTAAGCAAACCTAACATATATATTTCAGGGACACAGATGGCACATGAACAATATGAGACCCTAACAGTGACTTGCCTATCTTGTTTAAATTATTGGCTTGACTAGAGCCCAACCCCATGTTCCATAGCAGGTAGAATTTTTTGACCTCCTCCAATAGATTCGCCCCAAATTCTAATTTAGATTAAATGAGGGAGGAAATTTTCTATTAAGAAGAAAACAGTTCTATTTTCTTTGCGGATTACTGTGGGTATACTACCTCATTACTTACACATTGCTATTCAAAGCGGTGCCCACTGGCAACAGCATCAACTGGAAGCCTGTTAATCATGCAAATCCCTGTGTCCTTGTCCAAGGTGACAGTTGTACTGGTTGGTCCAGGCCTATACTAGTTTTCAAATTAAAACTCATGCATCCTGGAAAACTCCTACAGTCCTGTGAAAGCCAGCTTTCTGGTCATCTTACCCCAGACCTAGTGAATCTGAGACTGTAGGGATGGACCCAGGAATCTAGGTTTTGCCAAGTTCTCCAAGTCATTTTTATGTGCACTGACGTTTGAGGAATGCTACTTTAGGCTATCTGCTCAACACACAGAAGAATGAGCCTCCGTGAACACAGTAGTCACCTAATTTCTCTCAGTTCTTTCTTTACCTTCTAGTTTTAGGTAGCTTGTGTATCTGACAAGACTAACTAAATTCCACTCATCAGCATCTGCTGTGCCATCTGAGAACACTGCCTTCCTCTGCAGAGCCTGTACCATGGTCCAGCCACCAGCCCCGACACTGCATTTTAGATCCATTGTCTGCACTAAGAAAATGAATATATTCACTGCCTGCTGGCAGGGCTGGAGGCCAGGCCACCTTTCCATTCTTTCATGGGATTGTCCTCACGGTTCGCACAGAATCACTTAGAGGAACATCTTCACTGGTGGAAACTGCTGCCTTTCCTTTGGCTTTCCTGATCTCTCTCTGCATTTTTGTCAATGAGCTTTGCATGAGCCCCATGGTTCAGTAACTTCCCACACGGTTTCTCAATTATCCTCTTTGGCTTGAATTGTGTGACTTCAGGTCTATTGCTTGTTCCTTGCTGTGAGCTCTCCCCAGTGCTGTCTCAAGTCAAGCCCTAGCAGTCTGCAGCAAGAGTGGTGGTTTTTAGTCATAATTCCAGAGTCATCCCCAAATAAAATTGTGCGTTGGGCCATGACTGACTTTGTCACCTACTAGTTTACCTTCTTTCCTTCCTGAGAGTTTCTTACCCCAGTCTCCATCTCAGTCACTTGTTCTGTGTTGTCTTTAACTGACTATCAAGGAATCCAGGCTACGGTTCTAACTGATAGATGAGATGTTCCCTCAGAATAAAAAGTGTGAAACTTCTTCCTCCAACTCAAATGGAAAACAACGTGGAGATCTCAAGGAAAGTGATGGTCGTAGCGGAATTAGTGAGTCAACATATTGCTGCTCAAATATTCTCCTGTGGTAACCTGGATGGATATTGGCCCTCAAACGTGTCCAGGTCCAAGTCCCTGGAAGCTGTGAATACTACCTTATATGGGAAAAGAGATTTTACATGTGTGACTAAGTTAAAGATCTTGAGATAGGGAGATTATTCTGAATTTCAGTATTTGGGTGGTCCCTAAATGTAATCACAAGTGTCTGTATAAGAGGGAGGCAAAAGAGACTTGGCAGCATAACAAGAAAGCAATGGGATACCGATGCAAGATGCTACACTGTTGCCTTTGAAGATGGAGGAATGGACCAGGAGCCATGGAATGAAAGAAATGCAGTTCTTGAATCTGGAAACGGCAAAGAAATGGACTTTCCCCTAGGGCCTCCAGGGAAAATGACACCTTGATTTTAGCCTAGTGAAAACAATGTATATGAATGAAACTTATATAGTTATACATACTGATCACTATAAAATAATAAATCAATGTTGTTTTAAGCCATTAAGTTTGTGGTAATTTGTTATGTCATCAATAGTAAACTAATACACTGACCAACTACATGGGCTTATGCTCAGACATCAAGAGAGAATTCCCTTGCAGGGTTGCTTCTTTTGCTTCTCCAGCAAGGCCAGGCCAGACCACTTTCTCCTACAGCAAGACTACAGGTAACACCTGCTGAATGACCACGTGAAGACTCAGTTCTCCATGTCTGAGAATCAGACACTTCCTGCAGTCCAGCAGTGTCTTGAGCCCCTGACTTTTTATCTCTCAAGTTGTGCAAAATAGAAAAATATCTACTACTAGCTTAATCTCCTTGTCTCCTTTGCCAGACTCTCTGCTTCACTTCTTGGTCACATGTTGTCAGATCCCACGTACCCACATTTATTGGTGATAATTGCCAATGACGATTGGCTGCAGCTTCTTCTCTGGGACTAAATCTTGAATCTAGTACTAAGATCGTATTCTTCTTTAGGACAATGGTTCTCACTTCCTTTACTACAAAGCTGGAAAGCTCTGTCCTATATACCTTTATTCTGGTAGATGTGAAAGAGAAAGAGATTTGGGGATCATACAGCTGGATTTGCATCTGGACTCTGCCACAGAGTAACACTCTGTTGCAGGATATTGAGCAAGTTTCACTTCTCTGAGTTATAAGTTTTCTTTCTTTTTAATTTTTTTTTATCTGTAAGAAAAATGTAATAATGCCTACCTCCTTGGAGGAATGTAAGGACTAACTAACTGAGCTAATACACACTGTATTAGTGAGGGTTCTCCAGAGAAACAGAACTAAAAGGAGAGAGATATATGTGTATACACAAACACGTGTGTATATATGTACACATAAATATATCTATATGTATATATGTATATATGTGTGTGTATACACACACACACACACACACACACACACACACATATGGAGATTTATTGTACGGAAGAGGTCACATAATTATGGAGGCTGTGAAGTTCCACAATCTTCCATCTGCAAGCTGGAGAACAAAGAAAAACAGTGGTTAAGTTCTGGTCTGAGTGCAGGAGAAGACCAATGTCCCAGCTTGAAAACTGTCAGAGAGAGCGAATTCTCCCTTACTCCTCCTTTTTTTTCTATTCAGGCCTTCAAGGGATTGGATGAGGCCCACCCAAACTGGGGAGGGCAATCTGCTTTATTCAGTCTACCAATTCAAATGTAAATTTTATCCAGAAATGCCCTCACAGAGACATCCAGAATAATGCTTGACCAAATATCTGGGTACTCTATGTCCCAGTCAAGTTGACACATAAAATTAACCATCACATGCACAAAACATATTTTACATTCCAGGGGCACAACAAATGCAAATTGTCTGTATTAGCAGCCTTACTTGAATCCAGTCAGTAACAGGAAAGGAAGGAAGGGAGGAAGGAAGAAGGAAGGAAGGGAGGAATGAAGAAGGAAGGAAGGAAGGAAGGAAGGAAGGAAGGAAGGAAGGAAGGAAGGAAGGGAGGGAGGGAGAGAGGGAGAGAGGGAGGGAGGGAGGGATGGGAAGGGAAGGAAGAGAAGAGAAGAGAAAAGAAGTTAAAAGAAAAAAGTGAAAACTCAGCTAAGCTGCCCTAAAAGGCTAGGCATTGTGTACCAGGTAAAAGAAGTGAAAACAAAACTGATTCATTGGTGGATACATGTCATTACACATTTGTCAAAGCCAATAGCATGTACAACACCAAAAGTGAACCCTAATGTAAGTGATGGACTCTGGGTGATATGGATGTGTCGGTGCAGGTTCATCAGCTGTAACAAATGTCCCACTGTGGTGGGGGATATTGATAGTGGGGGAACCTGTGCACGTGCTGGGAGAGGAGAAGGACACATATGGTAAATCTCTGTACTTTCTGCTCACTGTGAACCTATGCTTACCCTAAAAAGTAAAGTCTATAAAAAACCATGAGCAATAACTATCAAATAAAAATACGGTTCTCCTAAGTGGTAGAAATGGATTTCAATACAGTGAGTGTCTCTTATGGGCAGTGGGGTAAATAGCAGTCGCAGAGAAAGCTGAAGGACCCTTTGCTTCCTAGTGTCTTTTCTTCTCCTGCAAAAATGTTTGTTCCTTCTTAAAAGATGTTATTTTTCATTGTTTGCTGAAAACCACCAGAATACAACTACAAATCAAAGCTCACAGAAGGGTTCATGACCAGGGTAACTTTTCAGCTCAGTCTATATTGCTTCAGCCCCTCACCTGGAATATTTGCTCTGCCCTAAGAACATTATAAAATCAGTTTAGTACGTTAAAAAAAATCACAGAATGTTAAATGTTCTCTTCCTTAAGAAAATTCACCCCACGTGCTTTCTTATTAATATTTAACCACACGGAGATGATGTAAAAAATATACGGAGAGAACATTATTTCCTCTCAATATCAGGGAAAATGAAATGTCTAAAGGAGAGTTTTTAATAATATTGAGTTCACCTCAATAAACTCGACTTAAAGCAGAGAGTTTATCTGTAAAGTACCAGACAGTAAATATTTTTGGTTGAACGGGGTGATATGATCTCGGTCACAACTACTGAACTCTGCTGTTGTAACACAGAAGCTGTCATAGACAAAACATAAATAAATGATCTGGCCTGTCCTGTGTGTGGCAGTAAACCTCTGTTCACAAGAACAGGTTTGTGGGCCAAGGCGCATGGACCACAGTCTGAGTACCTTTGATTTAAATCCTGGTACCATCCATTACCATGTCACACACTTTTTGTTTTTTGGCTGTGCCACTCAGCATGCGGGATCTTAGTTCCCCTGACCAGGGGTTGAACCTGTGCCCCCTGCAGTGGAAGGATGGAGTCTTAACCACTGGACCACCAGAGAAGTCCAACCTTGTCACCCATTTTGCATCTTCATCAAAGCAAACAAATAAATATGCGAGAAAACACCCCATGGCCGAAACATCTCAGTTACTTCTCAGCCCCTAGACATCAGCAAATACTTCTTAAGGGCCCTGTAGTTTCTTGGCATTGAGGTAATAGATCTTCAAATCAACGGAATTCAAAAACATTCATTAATTTCCGGCTGTACACAGTTGAAACTCGTGATAAGACTATTGACACTGAATCTCAGCTACTAGAAGAATAATATCTGTGAGTATTTGAAAAGTTAAACTATAGAAGCACCTTCCTAAGTTTTTATCCTTAAAGTAGATCACAGGTGTTAGCAAACCAGGTAGCTTGTATGTGATCCAGTGTTGCTCGTACTTGCTCTAAGCAAAATGAGATTGGGAACCCCAGTTTCTCCTTTTTTGTCAGCAGCCACTCAGATCTCTTCATAAAACTTTAACCCTCCTGTTCTGAAGACATCCCACTGGCATCTCTATCCTGTCTTTTTAAATTCAATTCTAAGACCAAGGCCATGTGATGAATTTGTCAGACTAGTTAGACCAAAAAATATGAGAGGTGTCAGAACAATTTATTTCCCTTGGAAAAACAACACTTTAAAATGAAAAATTCAAAATCTATTATGTCCAGGAAAGCTTTTGGTGACTTTCCAAGATCTGGTGAATATGGAATAATTGACAAATGGAGCTTGTTTATTCATGGAGTGCAGCAGAACGGCTAATTGAATAAATCTCAGGCTGAAATGTATTTTCATAAACAACTTCCTAATTCAATTCAGCATTTTAATGTCTTGTTGCTTACTTTCATTTGAGCTATGAAACAGCTAAATCTTTTTCAAGTGTTTCACAAAAATAACCTTCCCCTGTGTAAGTCACCCTATGCTTCATCAATTGACTCTCCTCTGGTCAAAAAGCAAATAGAATTGACTGTTGGCAATTCTCACACTTGGACCAGAAGGTACCAATTATCTAGGGTTAACCAATCAAAAGATCAAAGACACAAGATCACAGGGATGAGGGATACAAAGTGAGGGAAGCTGGACAAAAAATGTCACTAAATGGGCTGATGGATGAAATTGATGGATGCTTCTTCCTTTTCTTCTGATAGTAGATAAGCATAATTCTGAATCCTATTCCTGCACCTACCCACCCACTTCCAAATATGATTTGGAAACAAGGTGTTAGCTGATTTCCCCCTCTGCTTGTCATGTGTATATAACACACGGATTCTACTGTGAAACAAAATTAAATTTTAATAAAGCAACATAGGCTATACTCAATAGAATTTATAGTACAAAGCCGGGATAAGGCAAATTCGCTTTTTCACAGCAGCTAATATTTTCTATTTTGCCAAGGATAATGTAATTTACAGGTAGTTTGATTTTCAATTTTCCAAATACTGCAGATAGTCTTAATTTTTGTTATCAGTGTGCTTTTCCCTCAACATGCTGAGGCATGATTTCTCGATTTATATAAAAAAGGTAGTCCTCATTCTTTGGATGATAAGGAAAGGTCAGCTTAAAGGAGTCATGCCCCTCACAGGCAGAGATAGAGCCCTTTCTTGCTGGAAGGAAAAGGAGAAGAAGCAGGTTAGGATCCTATTATAAATGTTTATTGATTTAAAATGGTCCCTTCTCCCTCCCTCCCTTCTTTTTTCTTTTCTCCCCCTCTCCCTTTTTTCCTTCCTCCATTTCTCTCTCTTTTTATTTATTCCTTAGTATTTCAGTACAAAAGCCATTGCTTGGAAATACGCACAAAGAAGCATCTGCGCGGATGGGAGGTTGCAGCAGTGTACCGAGGGTGTCAGGACAGTATGACAAGGAGGGCATCGTTGCAAAGTTAGGGTGCAGAGGATGGGTCACTGCAGTGGCCAAAGAGTGGAGAAGGAGCCTGTGTGTAAGGAAGAGCACATCTATGCATAGGTGAGGACAAGTGTGGCTTTGGTCCAGAGTGGGGTGCACAGCCAAAGAAATTCGAGGAGGGCAGGTACACAGAGGGGTCGCAATCACTCAGCCAGAGCTGATTCACCCCAGTTGTGACAAGGAGGACATTTGAGTAGAGGGTATCACAGATTGACATGATTAGCATAAGAAGAGTAGGGTGAGGAGGTCTATGTTGGGGAAAGGCAGCCAGAGGTAGAAGCTTGGGCACAGGGCAGCAAAGCCTGACAGGGTAAGGAGGGTGTCTTAGATGTGGTTGAAGATCCTTAAGTTAGAAAGCTGGTGCTGCTCCAAAGCAAGGTGTCAGAGCCTGAGCAAGGACTACAGAGCATGTGTTGGGGGTTGAAAGCACGACCGATTGATGGTAAAATGGTTACATTCCAAGGTGATTCATGCAATAAGTTGGTATTTTAAGGTTAACGGGAGACAGTTTCTCACAACTGAGAGAAGAGAATTGAAATGTATGAAAAGAAGGCAAATTAGAATGAACCCTTTTTGTTAATTCCAAATTAGAGTTACCAGTGTTAACTCATGATTTTCAATATATATAGAACTAAATAATGATGTAAATGTGCTCATTTTTTAAATTGAGTTGTCTTTTTATTGTTGATTTGTAAGTTCTTTATATATACTAGATAGGAATCTCTTATTCAATTTATCATTTGCACATACTTTCTCCCAGTTCTGTGAGTTATCTACTCTTTCTTGGTTATGTCATTTGAAGCACAATGTTTTTAATTTTGATGATTTTTTAAAAATTGAGATATAGTAGATTTACAATATTATATTAGTTTCAGGTATACAATACAGTGATTCAAAATTTTTACAAATGATACTCCATTCAAAGTTATAAAATATTGGCTATATTCCCCATACTGTACACTATATCCTTGTAGCCTATTTATTTTGCTCATAGTAGTTTGTACCTCTTAATCCCCTACTCCTGATTTTGATGAATTCTAACTTACCAAGGTCACTTGGGGTTTTGTGTTATATCTAAGAGCCTACTTCCTAATCCAAGATCATAAAAATTTACTCCTCTGTTTTCTTCTAAGAATTTTGTAGTCTTAGCTCTTATACATAGTTCTATAAAATTTTAGCTAATTTTTGAAATGGTGTGAGGTAGGGAATCAACTTCATTCTTGCATCAAAAAAAATTTTGACACTCCCACTACCAAATTACGAAAAGATTGGTTACACTGGTGGTGAAGGGTGGGAGGGAAGACTTAGACCCCATCCTCACCATCAATGACACACAATAAGAAATGGATAAATAGCTGTGGGTAGTCATGCTGCAGAGATGATATAGCAAACACTGACAACACATGAAGGGGCACGACCCCTTCACCTCCCAAGCTGTCTATAGTTGGGTAATGCTTTTTCAACACATTGTGCTAACCTCGGCCTTATGTTTGGAGTGTTTAACCATTCACATTTAATATTAATATTGATTAAAAAAGATTTATATCTGTCATACTGCTATTTGATTTTATATGTCTAAAGTCATTTTATATTTCTTTATTTCTCCATGACTTCTTTCTTTGTGTTAAGGAGATATTATCTAGAGTTATTTAAAATTTTTTTTTTATTTTGCTCTACTTTTGAGTTATATTTTTAATTATTCCCCTGGGCATTACAAACATATATTTATACTGTCTTTTCTATTTACTTACATAGTTACTTTTACCAGTGCTATTTATTTTTTTCATGTGAGCTACATTTACTATCTAGTATGCTTTCATTTCAGTCTGAAAGACTTCTTTCAATAATTCTTATGGAAAATGTCTTCTAGCAACAAATTATTGGTTTTTGTTTTTCTGGGAATGTCTCACTATTTCCTTCATTTTTGAAGGATAGCTTTGCTAGACGTGTTTGACAGGTTTTTTCTTTCAGCACTTTCAGTGTCATTCCATTGCCTTCTGGCCTCCATAGTTTCTAACGAGGTGAGCTATTCATTTTATATAGGATTCTTTGTATGTGTTGAGTCACTTTTGTTTCAGTTCTTTCAAAATTCTGTCTTTCGTTAGTTTGGCTATGATGTGTCTAGGTGTGGATTTGAGTTTATCCTAATTGGAGTTTGTTGCACTTCTTGAAAGTATAGATTAATGTTTTTCATCGAATATGGGAAGTTTTTACTATTGTATCTTTAAATATTCTTTCTGCCCTTTTCTCTCTCTCTCTCTCCTCTTCTTCTGAGACTTCCATCATGTATATTTTGGTACACTTGATGGTATCCCACGGGTCTCCAAGGATCTTTTTTTTATTCATTCTTTTCCTTTCTCCCACCGGACAATTTAAATTGACCTATCTTCTGATTCTTTCTTCTGCCAGTTCAAATATGCTGTTGAGACACTCTGATGAATTTTTCATTTCAGTTATTTTATTTTGCAACTCAAGAATTTCTATTTGGTTCCTTTTCATACTTTTTTCATTTTTTTTTAGTATATTCAAATGTACCTGTCTATTTATTTATTTATTTCTGGATGCGTTGGGTCTTCGTTGCTGCCCTCAGGCTTTCTCTAGTTGTGGCGAGCGGAGGTTACTCTTCATTGTGGTGTGTGGGCTTACTGCGGTGGCTTCTCTTGTTGTGGAGCATGGGCTCTAGACTCACGGGCTTCATTAGTTGTGGTGCACAGGCTCTAGAGCGCAGGCTCAGTAGTTGCGGCACACAGGCTTAGTTGCTCCATGGCATGTGGAATCTTCCTGGACTAGGGATTGAACCCGTGTCCCCTGCATTGTCAGGCGGATTCTTAATCACTGCACCACGAGGGAAGTCCCCTTTTCATACTTATATCTCTTTATGGATACTCTCTTTTTGGTGAATGTATAATGTACTCACACTTTCCTGTAATTCTTTAGACAATTTTTTCTTTGTGCTTTGAACATATTTATAATATCTGATTAAAAGACTGTTTCATAATTCCAAAATCTGGAAATCTTCAGGACAGTTTTTTTGACTGCTTTTTTTAACTTATGTAAGGATCATACTCTTTAGTTTCTATGTGAGTCTCATAAATTTTTTTTGTTGTTGATAGTTAGATGCTTTTAATATTAAGTGGTAATCCTAGAAAGTAGATTATCCTCTTTCCCCAAGGTTTGCTGTTGTTATTGTTAATTTGTTTCGTCATTTTCCTGTACTAATCCTGCAAAATCTGTATACCTGGTCACATGCAGCCACTGTAGACTCTGCTCAGCATGAGTGGTCAGGTAATGATCGGATAGAGATTCCCTAAATTCTTTGAGCCAATATGTTCTCCACACTTTGCTGAAACACTTGGGTTCTGAAACACTGTGTGTGTTTTGAACACACTGTCAAATATTCATCTATTTTCATCTCTGCCTTAATCCTCACTTCCTACTTGTGCTGTACTTCCAAATCTGCCTGAGGTGAGAGATTAGGGCCTGCTCAGGTCATTCTTGGGCATACATGCAACTCTGCACATGAGTATGGACTTCTAGACTTCCAGGAATATGAAGAAACTTTTTGAAATCCCCTATAGGCATCTCATGCTCCCAATTTGCCTTTTAAATGTTTTGTCCAGACTCTGGTTTGACCAACTGGCATCACTGCATTAGGCGGCTGCAATGTTTAACAATTGCTCCTGGATTTTTTTTTTTTTTTTTTTGACAAATGCCCTCAAGCAGGATTTTTCTCACTGAGCAATCTCTGAGTCCGGTTAAATAAAGACAAGCTCTGTGAATGAGACTTTTGCAGGAAGCTTCCACATTGTATTAATTCTGGGGATGGGTTTTTTTGGGGGAGCTTGAAGCCCATTCTACTCCCCTTCTGGTCACTGTTAAGCTGTTATTTTTCACAGCTACCATGATTATGAGGCTTCTGAATTTCCAGAAAAAAAGGGAGACAAGAATAGAACAAGTAAAAACCCCATAAAGCTCATTATCATTTATGACATGTAGCTTTTTTTTTCTGAATAAAGCTGCTGATATCATTGCAAACACTTGGATAATTTCAAAAGTCTTTAAAAAGTTGATTTTGATCATTTTGGGCAAAGTTCTTATTGTTTTTATATAGTGGGTTTGCAGCAGTTCTTACTCTACCATCCTAGAAGTGTTTTCTCTAAACCCTTTATGCAACTTTTCTGTTAGTTTGTTTCAAAACAAAGAAACAAATATTAATTTCGTTATTTACCCTTTATCTCACCTTTAGTTCCTTGCATTTTCCTCCTTTTTAGACACATTCAGCCTACTTAGTTGCATAAGCATTGCTATTTCATTACTCAAGATTCAGAGGTGCTTGGAACCTATACATACTTCTACAATGACATCCATGGAAGCTTTAGTTTCTTATTTTTTTCCATTATTCATCAAACTTATGCCAGCCAACTTTATCTTTCTTGTAATAACCATCAATGCCATGATCTTATTGGGAATAAGACACTCTGTTGTCTCTTAAATTCACATTTTTGTCTTCTTCATTAGCAGTTACATTTTTTAATGTGAACTACATTTCAGATATATACTCTACAATTCACACTGCAGAGAGAGCTTCACTAATTTTCCATTTCAATAGGAATGGCCATCACAACTAATTTACAAAAGAAGATATTCCCCAGTCATATTTATTATTGACACAAGTTAATCAAGGGTAAACTGGTAATTTTTGAACAAACAGCCAAAGGTTTATGTGACATCAGAATCTTGAAAAGTAAAGACAGTATGGATTATAGTTTTTACTATATACCTGGATGCTTTTTTGCATCTCATTCTTAAATTGTCCATTACAGATGTTGCAAACTTTTTTGTATTTTTTAACAGATGACGAAAAGAAGTGTTCCCCATCTTCCTTGTCCTTTCTCTTTCTTCTGTTTCAGCCTTCTTTATTTTCTTGTATGATACTTATTTCTAAGTACTAAGTCATGATCCAGTTTAAATCACTGCAGTGCTGCTTTGTTCCACAAGAGGGCACTCAAAAGACTTTCTTTTTCTGGTTTTCTGTTTTCTCACTTGTTTACCACATTGGACTGTGGGACTGATGGATCCCCAAATCCTCTACCGAACCAAGACAACACATATATACATGCAATTAAAATTAAGTTCTTGTGAAAGGTGAACATTTATATGCTGTCGAAATAGAAAAATAGAAAGGAAGAGACTAAGATATCCCAATATGTCATCCATGACAATTTCATTTGCTTTCCCAGGGAAGGTTTTGGATATGGAGTAGACATGATTCCTGAAAAGGAGGTGAGGCACATGTAAAGACTTATATATTCTGCACTGATGAAATATCACTGATATTTGATCATTTCCAAAGTAAATAGAATAGGTAAAGTCTTTTTTTCTTTTTTCTTTCTTTTTTTTTTTTTTGATAAAGCTGACAAAATAAATTCACATGGGTAAATGAGATGATTATAGGTAAAGAGATTATGAAAAACAATACCTGAGTTTTGTCAGAATAACAGGTGAGAAGATGCTGAGGAAATATTTGCTTTGCTGACATTAGGATGGCAGAAACATAAAGAAATGAGCTCACTGCTATTATTATATTTTAAATCACAGCTTAATGCTACCACGAGAAAGTATTAGAGCAAGCCTTAATCCATCCAAAGATGATCAAAGTTGTCTTTTTCTAAAGGTTAGACTGGTGAGGAGCTGAAGTGAGGTGGAGAGATGAGTGGTGAAGGGATGAGGAATACGCTATTCAGTCATCCCAGAAACCCCGTGTAGTATTCTGACTCTATTAGAATTTTTCTGGTCTACCTGGTAAGAGATCAAACAACACTAGATGCCTTTAGAAAGGACTTTGCCTAGGTTGAAGATAACCAGGTCTATTAGAAGAAAGATGGCTCTTTTTGAGGGAATATTGCAGAAGATACTGGGGGTGTCAAAGTACAGCATTACTGTCATAGCTTTTGTATTCGACCCAAAGAACCACATGTTACAATGTCGGTCACTTTTGCTGAATTCTGGATCAAATCTGATAGCCCTAGAAACAACTCTTTGATAACTCTATAACCACCAGGGAGCAAAGGGCAGTATCATAATCTCAGCATGAAAACCATACAAAGAAAATGCAATTTTTAGATTTTGTTTATTAGATATTGTGTTTGTTATTTTATTTTATTCTCTTTTATGCCTTTATCTTAGTTGAAAGCCATTGGATAGTGGCTTTCTAAAACAATTGTTTTAATTACTACCATTGGTAGTTCTCAAATAATCAGCTGTTATTTTAAAGATGATTACTTTTTCAAACAGAGACAATTAGTAAATGATTAAAATTATCCATGCCTGAATGAACTAGAAACCAGTACAATCTGATAGATTGCTTTGGAAATTTAATCCTTATTAATTTTTTTAAAAACTCAATATCCCCTTTGGGACAATGAAATTGACACTTTTATTAGCTTAAATGTCTTCATATCAATTTCTAAACAGGAAAAAATAAGGAACACAGGAGAGTCCTATGAATAATTTTGACATATTTTCTTCAGAACGTAGGGGAAAATGATGAAAGACTGTATATTTTTTTTAACCACCCATTTTATTACTTAGCATCCTAAAGACCTGCTTTACATCTGTTATTTTTTAGTTATCTGTGCTTCCCATATGAGTTTTCCTAGCAGCATCTGAGGGAGTAGAGAGAACCAAAGTGCTCTCCTTGGTAGCCGATCACCCTGCTATTTCAGGTTGGCAAATTCTGTGCATTAAGCCAAAACACCAAAGCTGATTGTGAAGTCTGCAGATATTGCTTCTCCAGCTGTTTGAAACACAAATGACATCCATCCCATTCAGGGTGCAGCATCACCCTGAATCACTTCATAATGTGGCACTTGGCTTATTTGACAAATCTCTGGCAGTAGATGGCAATCAGAAGAACATGTTAAAATTTCTATATTTTTGGAGGCACTTCTTAATACATTAACCATTTCTGAAATTAATCAATGTGAGGGCAAAATAACCTCAAGGACATCCGGGTCATGTGTGTGCACTCGTGTGTGTTCACGCGTGTGTGTATTTAACTAGAATTTGGTAACAACACTACTATTCCATGATCATGTTTTTTCTTTCTTTTTAATGCTCTATACCTTTCTCTCAAAAAATTGAATGGACACCACTCAAGGAAAAGCGGGGGTTTAATAGCATCTCTATGCCTGCAGTATCCACCATACCTTACGAGAGAAGAAATTAATCTTTGAGGTTAAGTTTACTTACCATGTGATGTCAGTGTTGCACTATAAGAGCACAATTAATGGGGCGGGGTTTGCAAGGGTTGTGGGAATAATCTACTGGGGAACAAGGTTAATTTGAGAGTTGAAGGTTATCAGTTTTAGATAACCCATCACAATGTGAAATGTCTTTATGGAGGCTGACACAGCTCTTCTTTTGCAGGGAGTCAAATGTCACATTCAACTACCTCTCATTCAAATTCAAATCATGACACCTGTCAAACACAAGCTAATTATTTTTTTCTTTTCAAATAGAAGCCACATCAAGATGCTTGCTAATCTTAGAGATCTAAAGTATCTTCCATCACTTTGAATGAAAACGTATGCATATTCTATCTCCAGATGAATAAAATGCGATTTAGCCATGCATAATCAACTTGAACTCTGTCCCTCCATTTAATTTCTCAGTTGTTTGTGTTTACAGGAAGCCATTCTCTTCAAGGACAAATTTAATAAAGACAGTTTAGGAGGTTATTGGAAAGTGGCATGCAAAATGGAAAATGTGAGGTGATTTCAATTTAGATAGGTACTTAGCTGGGTATGTGATTACAAAAGATACCAGAAGGCAGCCCCTCTTACAAATCAAACACAGATATAGATGTTTGTTTTCTAGTCCTCTAGGTGTGCCTTTTTACTAAGAAGAATGCATACCACAGATTTGCTTATTGTACAGTTAAGTAGCTACTCTCTTCCTCACCAATGCAAAATTCACCACTGTGAAAAATATATTGCGATGTGCTTGAAAGAATGAATTCCTCTAGATTAGTTTACCTGCCCTGGCTTGGAGTATGCAGTGTACACGAACTATTCCAGTGTAATCAAGATTGAAGCTTGTCAGGGCTTGAGGAATTTTGTTTTTTAATATTCAAGTTGGCTTAGATCTCTTATGTACACTTAATGAGAACTCCAGAAGGTCTTGAGAAACTACAGAAATTACACCACAGATACAGGCAAATCCTTCACTCACTAAGGATTCAAATACAGTCAATATCAGTGTACTAGCAGAAATTATAAAATGTAGGGAAACAGTCTTTCCATAACATTTCATTTTCTGCTTCCTGCAAATCAAATTACAGACATATGCATTCAATATTGAATTACCTTTGTAAAGTGCTTTCTTCTTTGACACACCATTCAGAGTTTTCTTAGGGTGACAGCTTAACTGTTTCGAAATATTATTTTTATTGCTGCCTCATTCAGCTCTCTAAGCTATCAAAATATATCCTTCTCACCCACCTCTGTTCTGTTATACTAGAATATTAGCCCCCCCAAAGGAACATCAATAAATTCTTCCTCTAGAATAGCAGGTATTTAAAGGCTCAATCATGAAGCAGTGAAAACCCATGTAGGCAAATTCTCAACAGTAGGATCCTATACTTGAAGGAAAACCCCATACTGTAAGGTCCCACCCACAACAGTACATAGATAGATAGATAGATAGATAGATACAATAGATAGATGATAGATAGGTAAAATAGATAGATGATAGATAAAATAGATGATGATAGATTGATGATAGTTAGATAGCTAGATAGATAGAAATTAGAACCTATAGAACCAAGACTTTTTCAAGGTTTGGCAACTTTTCTGAGCTGCCTGTCAAGTACTTCTTAGAAGTAATGACTCAGATGAATCGCACAGGCTGAGGGCGGTGGAGAGAAAAGAGAGAAAAAAAAGTCAAAGTTAGCGCTCTCAGACTTTCATGTGCACAAATTCGTGGGAATCGTGTTAAAATTCAGGTTCTGATTGAGTTGGTTTGGGTGGGGAGGCCTGGGATTCTGCATTTCTAACAAGCTCCCAGCTGCTGTTGTTGCTGCTGGGGGTTCATGAACAACACTGAGCAGCAAAGACCTAAGGCAAAGAGTTTCAAAGGGGATCAGAGAACTGGAGAAGTCCTGGCTACCCCCTTCTCACTGGGAAATAAATACAAATACAGATTCTGAGGCTTTGTGCTTCTTGGTTTGAGTGAGTAGAGCTTTACGAATCTGTATTTTTAAAACATTTCCCGGGAGACTCTGACACAACACTGGGCTTGAGGTCTGAACACCATGAGATTTTCTCCAGTGAGCAGCTTGCAAATGAGGTATGAGTTCACCCATCTGTAATTGTTAAGGGCATCAATTAACTCTTGAAAAACAGGGTGGGAGAGAATTAGGCTAATTCAGATCTGTCATCCTCCATGCCTTTGAGATTAAGGGTTGCAGAATATGGCCTCAGTGGAGAAGAGATTCTGTGAACTATTAGAAAGGGAAACTGTCTTTGATAAGCTGAAACTCTTAATTCAAAAATAAAAGAGCCTGAATTGAACCCAGTGTGTTCCAGGTACATTATGTTCATGTTCTCACTAAATTCTCACATCATCCTGAGAGGTAAGTAATACTATACTCATTTTAGAGTTAAGGAACTGAGAGAAAGGGCTATTAAGTCAATTGCATAAGGTCATAAAGCTAAGGAGAAGGAGAATCGGGATATGAACAAAGGAAAGGTTTTTCTAACAGTAATCTTAAGTTTGGGAGGTGAGGTTTAAGATATTTTGATGAGGCAGGATGGTACAAATGTTACTGACCAGGGTTCTTCTTGGCCTTCCTCAGTCAATAGAAACTGATTAGAGGCCAGAAAAAAAATTCAGGCGAGGCTTTACTGGGGCTCCTGCTACAGCAGGGGGGAGCGAGAATAAACAACAGGTTCCCTTGCTGGCTCACTCCCTGAGTGGGGCAAGCTTGTTCCTTACATGGGGTGAGGGTAGGGGTGTGTCCAGGGGTCGGGCCGGAGGGGTGCCTTAGGTGTTCTGCCCACCCCTTAGGTGGTGGTGTGTGCAGGGGTCATGTGCAGTAACTGGCTTTTGCTCCCGACACCGTGTTTTTGCTCCAGGCTCTTCAAAAGTGGCAGTTGGGTTTTTTGGTCTCTTTGTAACTTTTGGATCCAGAATTTGCCCCAACTGCGTGTGCACACAGTTATTTTTAGTCCCACACAGTTTCTTTGTATTTTGTTACTCGAGGAGAGGTGTGTCCAGGTGAAAGCATTGCAACACTGCAGCAAAATGTCCCAGGTCCCAGCAAAGTATCCCAAGTCCCAGCCTGTCTCACAAAGACTAATTCAAAATGTTTGAAACTTTGCAAATTGTCCATGTGCATTATTTTTGGCACTCCATAATGAGAATGGCAAATTTCCAGAAATTGTTCACATGCTGGTGTAAATGCATACATCTGGGCATAAAATGATTAAAGAGAAATACCCTCTGAGCTGTCTCAACCCATTTGTGATGGTGGCAGTGATAGTAGAGATGTTTCGTAGAAGTCACGTAGTTGTTGAATATCTTCACACCTTCCTCCCCTTCTCTGCAAGCCATGTATCTCCATATTGCTAAAGCGTGATAGAAAGAAATCCATGTGGCAGAGAGTAGTCATGATGATAAAGTAAGACATTTAAAAGCATGCTCTTTTGACATCAACCCTTGAATCTGCAGACATTTAGAGGGGTACACTAAGAGAACAATCCTCTAAGTAAATAAGTAAAGAAAGGCTTGGTACACAGTGATCTTTGAATACTAATGTGCATAGTGATTAATAATTTTTTGCAGCCCTCAGTATGAATCTCAGTATAAATTAAGGATGGCTCGGAACATGGAAATTTTTTTTTAACATCTTTATTGGGGTATAGTTGCTTTACAATGGTGTGTTAGTTTCTGCTTTATAAAAAAGTGAATCAGTTATACATATACATATGTTCCCATATCTCTTCCCTCTTGCATCTCCCTCCCTCCCACCCTCCCTATCCCACGCCTCTAGGTGGTCACAAACCACCGAGCTGATCTCCCTGTGCTATGCGGCTGCTTCCCACAAGCTATCCACCCTACGTTTGGTGGTGTATATATGTCCATGCCACTCTCACTTCCTCACAGCTTACCCTTCCCCCTCCCCATATCCTCAAGTCTATGCTCTAGTAGTTCTGTGTTTTATTCCTGTCTTACCCCTAGGCTCTTCATGACATTTATTTTTCTTAGATTCCATATATATGTGTTAGCATACGGTATTTGTTTTTCTCCTTTTGACTTACTTCACCCTGTATGACAGACTCTAGGTCCATCCACCTCACTACAAACAACTCAATTTCATTTCTTTTTATGGCTGAGTAATATTCCATTGTATATGTGTGCCACATCTTCTTTATCCATTCATCTGTTGATGGACACTTAGGTTGCTTCCATCTCCTGGCTATTGTAAACAGAGCTGCAATGAACATTTTGGTACATGACTCTTTTT
>NC_041221.1:1325135-1355273 GCF_002837175.3 Physeter macrocephalus
CTCATTGTAGTTTTGATTTTCATTTCTCTAATGATTAATGATGTTGAGCATTCTTTCATGTGTTTGTTGACAATCTGTATATCTTCTTTGGAGAAATGTCTATTTATGTCTTCTGCCCATTTCTGGATTGGGTTGTTTGTAGTTTTGATATTGAGCTGCATGAGCTACTTGTCAATTTTGGAGATTAATCCTTTGTCAGTTGCTTCATTTGAAAATATTTTCTCCCATTCTGAGGATTGTCTTTTCATCTTGTTTATGGTTCCCTTTGCTGTGCAAAAGCTTTTAAGGTTCATTAGGTCCCATTTGTTTATTTTTGTTTTTATTTCCATTTCTCTAGGAGGTGGGTCAAAAAGGATCTTGCTGTGATTTATGTCATAGAGCATTCTGCCTATGTTTTCCTCTAAGAGTTTGAAAGTGTCTGGCCTTACATTTAGGTCTTTAATCCATTTTGAGTTTATTTTTGTGTATGGTGTTAGGGAGTCTTCTAATTTCATACTTTTATATGTAGCTGTCCAGTTTTCCCAGCACCACTTATTGAAGAGGCTGTAAGAGCTGTAAGTGGAATTAAGCAGTTGTGAGACTCAAATTGAGTTATATCTGTACAGTGCTTTAAACAGTGCCTGTAAGGGGTATTTAAATATTAGACATCATGAGAACAAATTATGTGAAGATGCTAGGCACTGTGGTGTACATAAAGGTTGTCCCTGCCCTGAGGGGTATTTATAACTTTGAAAAATAACTTATTCCCTCCATAGCATCCATATCGTGGTTTGACAACCTGAATAAATGTCATTTGCCATTTGGAAATGAGTATTTAGAATATAGTAATAAGTGAACATATGCAATTTACAGCAAAGAGTTAAATATACTGTTATTTGGTTAGAAGCTATCTTCAGGGGCAGAAATGGGGTATTAACGGAGGATAGGGGGCACACTCTGAGCTACGTTTCAGTAAAGTTTGCATTCTATCCAGTCATCAACAAAATAATTTAACACAGAAGTGAGTGATTCAAAATCGATATTATTGGTCCTTGTCTCAGCTAATGTAGTATTCCTGCCCACTTTATTTAGTACAGGCATTTTTTTTCTCTGTAATTCTGGTCTGCCTTGCAGTCTAGTGCTATAGTTGTCTCCCCAAGAACACCCTGAATAGAATTTAAGTCATTGTGGTGTCGACTCCTTTCTAATGGTCTTTGGAAAGTCTCAATATTCTCCCTGGAGAATAGGAATGCAGATAACTGCCCATTTCAAAGACTTGTTGCAGAGATCAATTACCTACTGCTTTTGCAAATGTCTTTGAAGATTAAGTGCTTTCCCAAATTAAATAGTGTTATTAGGCATCCTAGAAATACTCCCCTAAAACATTGACTCACAATGACCAATAATAAAATACATGAGCCTCAAATACACACACACTTTACCATTCCCATCTCTGGACACAACTGTCTCCAAGATACAATCCTTTGATTTATGGATATGGCCTGAAAAAACAGGGGAAAATGCCACTTGAAAACTTATTTAAATTTAACCAGCATTATAGTCATTCAGTATAAAGCATTGGGCTCTGATGTTTAGCAGAAAATGGAGAATAATACTCTAATCTGATCTTCAAGAAGTTTAAAACCTAATTTGTGAGATTAGATGTCAGAAGTGTATACGTCCACAACAGAAATGTTAAATCAGTGGTATTCAAACATTTTTCTTCCACAGATTACATCTTAAATGAATCTTAAGAGGAAGCCCAACATGTAAAAGAGATATACTTGCAGTGGTTCTGATTGGAGCAGTAGAGCCTGAAACTCTGATTCCCACCTGCCAATGTCCTCCATTTGAAAAAATTCCAAACAGCACACTTTGAAAGCCACTGATTTCGTTAACCATTCCAGACACTACAGATGAAATGCTGTGATCCTGTAGAAGATTTCAGCAAACACTGTTGATTGCCTTCCCAACAACCATTCTCCCATCTTCTACCCTTCTTACAGGGCCCAAGTTTCCATTCCATCCTTTTCCAGGTAATCATGGCCTCAGGAGAGGCTGCTCTACCTCTAGTCGCAAAGGGGGATTCCTGATTCGCCCATGGATTCTCAGACTGTTTGTTTCCAGACTCCCTTATTTCTACAAAGATTGAGGACCCCAAAGATCTTTTGGATTATATATCTATCAAAATGTAACATATTAGAACTTAAAACTGAGAAATGTTAAAAATATTCATTAAGTATATACAGTTAAATATTTATTAAAATAAAAAATAAGGTCACTAATATTACATTAACAAAAATAACATATTTCATGAAAAATTGCTGCATTGTCCAAAGCAAAAACAATTAGTTTAAAAAGTGACATTGTTTTATATTTTCACAAACCTCTTTAATATCTGCCTTAATAGAGGATAGCTAGATTCTCCCATCTGCCTTGCATTCAATTTGTTGTATTATGCTATTTTGTTTGAAGAATATGAAAAAACTGCCTGTATGGTTAGATTGTTGGAAAGGAAAGAGTGTTTTAATAGCCTTTTCATATAATTGTGGATATTCTTCTTTGATAGAAACAAAACTTAACAAGTGGTCATTTCTTAACAGTAGTGTTGTGAAATTTGAAAAGATATTGGTGAAACGTTTGGTCATGGTTAAATTTAAATTCTTTAATTTATATGCACTAATAATGAATCCTTTATTCATGCATAGTTTTATAGAAATATTCACTGGTCATTTAGAAAATGTTGCATCAGTGAGTTATGCAGATCTTCCAAATTTTGATACATTTCATTTTACAATAGCAAAAATCACATTTATTGACATAATCATCAATCTCATCAGAAAACTCATTAAGTATTAGAAAGCTATACAGCTCATGGTAACAAAATAGTTTTCTCAAATTCCAATTTTTGTTTGGAAGATAATATTTTATCATTGGCAAAAAATAGTGTTAGTGGTTTTCCTTGAAGTCACAGACTCACTTTGTTCTTTTTCAAAATAATATCTGCCAATGCCCAAGTCTGAAAAATTGCAATGTGTCCACCAGATTTCATTCAAGAAAAAATGGTGATCTATGAAAATAGTGGCTGGTTCAGCTTGTAACTCAAACATTGCATAAGAGCTTTTCCTAAACATAAGCACCATACTTTGGTCCACAACAGAATTGCTTTAAGTATACTTCCAATTTTGTCACACAAAATAATAAGACATATAAACAAGTCAAATTTTTGTATTGAGATATATTTGATATACAGAAATTTAATACATTAATAATTTTTCCTTGCTTTGTCAAGGACATTCTTAAATGAAACAAGCTCTTAACTTATTTGTTTAATTCAGTTTTTTATGAGTGTATGGGGGTGAAGAATACAGTGACTCCTAGTACAATTTGGTGTTGCTGCTTAATTGGTGCTAAGGCACCAACTGTTTTACCCACCACTGCCTTTGCACTATCAGTGCAAATTTCACCAACAGAAAAAAGGCAAATAACGCCAATATTTTTATTACACTAGTTTTGATTTTGCCAATACCCCGAAAGAATTTTGGGGACAGCCAGTTGTCCGTAGACCACACCTTATGGACTGCTCATCTAAGCTAATTGTGAGTATCTTAGTCACAGGGCAATGATTGGTATAGGATTCAACTCTGGCCAGTGAGATATAAAGGATGTATGCTAGGAGTTTCCTCGAAAAGTTCTCCTTGTTCATAGAAAGACTTATTGGCAGAAGTAGCCCTCTTCTTCCTTTGAATTTTGTCACATCTGTATGTGGCATCTTGAACTGCGGCAGCCACCTAACTGTGGGATAAACTAGGCTGTGAAGAGGTCATCACAGACAGAATGGCAGAGCTTACAATGCAGAAGAACCTTCATCCTTGATGGTGTGTGAAGCCACTGAAATTATTAATCACAGAGTCATTGTCTCTGAACTTCTTGTTTTGGAATTTAGTAAATTTCCTTTTTGGTTTTCTTATTATTTGTAATCAAAACCATCCCAACTGATACTAAGATACATTTTCTTATTTTCATTTTGGCTGGGGCCACATTATGAATGAAAGACACTAACTAGCAAAGGAAAAATATCAGGATTTATATAATTTTCCCTTAATATTATGCAAGAAAGGAATGTGATACTTACAACATTTTGAGGTTAAAAAATAGAACTTATTTCAGCAGATGGTCCTCCTTACAATACCCAGCTGGCTAGAGTTTCTTTAGAGGGCACCATGTTCTCTCTTCTGAACAAATTAAATATGTCACAAGAGCAAAATAAATATTATAAACCTAAAAAATTAGGTTTCACTGATCTAAGTCGGAGTTATTAAGGTGCTCCCTTCCTGAACATACTACTCTTTTTTATGAAGAAGGTAACTAATAAAGTAAGTGCAATCACTTCCTGTGGTACTTTTTTTTCTTTGTCACATATTAAAATTGGAAGGGGACCAGTAGAAGTGTGAAAAAAAAACAAGTTTGTGAATGCTAAAATGTGTTTTAGGTGAAAATACCATTTGAGCAAAATATTGTAGATCACAATGTCCAAACTGTCTGTCATATTTATTTCAAATATTTATCTAAAATATCTGAGAAGTAAAACTATATCCCAAATTATAAAGCAAGCAAATTATGACATTTAGAATCACCATTTTAGTATTCATTCCATCCTTCAAGAAAAGAAGAGTAATCAGCAAACCATGCTACTGAATTGATGAGTCTCCTTCTCATATGTTTTTCAGAAACCAGAATTACTACATGGAAATGAGACAGAAAATGCTTTTAAGGTAATATTCAACTTTGTTATTAAAACATGGCTCATTAAATGTCATTCTTAATTACCTAAAGTATTAATATCTGAATCATCCTTAACAAACTTTGTAGCTACAGGGCTCTAAAATTTTTTTTTCCTTTTCTTATATTGCCTATAAATATTTTTAAATATAATATATAGAATAGTTACTTTCCATGAGAATAATCACCAAATTATGGAATTACATTTGATGTTAAAAAATAACTTACATGGGGCTTCCCTGGTGGCGCAGCTGTTGAGAGTCCGCCTGCCGATGCAGGAGACACGGGTTCATGCCCCGGTCCGGGAAGATCCCACATGCCGCGGAGCGGCTGGGCCCGTGAGCCATGGCCGCTGAGCCTGTGCGTCCGGAGCCTGTGCTCCACAACGGGAGAGGCCACAACAGTGAGAGGCCCGCATACCACAAACAAACAAACAACAACAACAACAACAACAAAATAACTTACATGAATTATATTTAAAATTAATTATATTAAACTAAATAAAATTAATTATATTAAAATTATAGTAATATATTAAATGTATTTAATATATATGCTAACTCTAAAGACTTCCAAGCTTAATGTGATATTTTCTACACCTTCTTTTCTTCTTATGTAGAATTATACATTGGGGGGGCATTTTCTTTTCATCTATAAAAGAGAGAATTTGTTGCTCTTTAGAACTGACTCCTGCTTAATAATCTTTTGTTTTTCACTTGTAAGACAGTTGAAAGCTAATTCGCATTTCAAGATTCAGTTCCTCCTACAAAAATCTAACAAACTACTGTGCATTGAGATACAATTAGGTAACCAAAGCATGAGGATGTTATCTACACAAGACATCCAATGACCAAAGCTACAGATATTTTTTTATATTAGCCTTAATTCTTTCTAGTATTAATCAAGATACTTAGCAATGTGTTCAGCTCCAAGCTCAGCTCTCAGTGTTCTGAAAAGGAAGAGGAGGAAACTAATATTTATACAGAATTTACCCTCTGCAAGGAACTCTACCTAGACAATCTAATTTACTCCCCCAAACAACCCTATGAGGCCACCAAAATTTCTCTTAGAAATATTCTTTGATGCAGGCCATAGTAAAAGACACTGAAGAGGGGTAGTCTGTTTCTTTAAGTATAAAAGAGTAAAATAACTTAGAAAAAGGTCAGGAAAGGGAGCTCAAGGCTTAAGAAGGCACAGGAAAAACTACTACAGCTTCTAGATCATTAAAATTGTCCTGTTTTCTTCTAGTTTATACTATAGATTTGTGTGTTTTATAAGATAAAAATAATATTCCTCTAATGCAAAAATAAATGCTAAAACAAAACAAAACTCCCTCTCCTCCTCCCTAAAAAATACCTCTCACATATATTTTGAGCACAGGGGACCTAAAAAATGTCATTGATAACTGAGGAATAAGTTATTGTTCCTTGCGGCTAAGCAAGTGTTCAAAGACTTTTTAGTTCTCTTTCTAAACAAAATACAATCTCATGGAAAATCTCACGTGGCTTTTTGGTCTTGCATACAACAAGAAAACGAACCTAAGTATTGGTCAAGCAGTCTTTGCCTGAATTACTTTTGTCCTTAACTGTTTATTCAGCCTGTAAAGTAAATGGTCTGGAGTAAGGAAGGAAACCCCACTGATATTATGCCCTGGCTTCTGAAGGTTCTAATATGCTTGGGCAGAAGCATTTCCCCTCATTTCTGGGGGACAGTAACTCAGGGTCAGCGAAGCTCTACAATGAGCTGGCCACATTATTATAATTTGAAAACTCATTTCTTCTTACATCTAATTCCTGATATTTTGTTATGTCTATTTTAAAAATTTCTCACTTTTCCGAAAAATGTACAAAAGTAACTCCTGTCAAATTATATAAACTTTTGTCTCACCCGGAGCCTTTTTTTTTTTTAACCTTTCCATCTTCCCCGCTCCACACCCAATGTGGTGCTCTAAATAATCCTGCCAATCACCAACCTAGTCTCTACAACTATCCTTCACAATATTGGCACAATTATTTTTCAATGTACATACATATTTCTCTACAGGAAGATGTTTGGCTTTCTCAGTCTTGTAGTCAAACCAGCCAACATGGAGCTCCTCCTTTATTCCAGCCTTATCTGTTTTTTTTTTTTTTAATATTTATTTATTTATTTAATTTATTGATTTTTGGCTGTGTTGGGTCTTCGTTGCTGCGCGTGGGCTTTCTCTAGTTGTGGTGAGCAGGGGCTACTCTTCATTACTGCGCGCGGGCTTCTCATTACGGTGGATTCTCCTGTTGCGGAGCAGGGCTCTAGTCTCGCGGACTTCAGTAGTTGTGGCATGCGGGCTTCAGTAGTTGTGGCTCACAGGCTCTAGAGCGCAGGCTCAGTAGTTGTGGTGCAGGGGCTTCATTGCTCCATGGCATGTGGGATCTTCCCGGACCAGGGCTCAAACCCGTGTCCCCTGCATTGGCAGGCGGATTCTTAACCGCTGCACCACTAGGGAAGCCCCAGCCTTATCTGTTAATAAAGTCCCTCTACCTCCAGCCTCCATTGGAGGCTTACTCTCCACCCATTGTTTGTGGAATAAATCCTGTGTTCTCTCACTTCTAAGTACTTCATCCAGAAGGCCCTGTTGGCATTCCTACCTGTCCTTCAAAGCCAATTTGAATTCCACCTCTGCCAGGAAGCTTCATCCCAGCTGTCCTGAGGGGGGCATAGACCTCTCTTTCCCATAATAATATGGCACTTTGTTTACCTTCTAATTTCGTCTTTACTACAGTCTTTCTTGAAACTGAGTTGTTTATGAGTGTCTTCTCCCATGCTGAAGTACAAGAGCTCAGGGATCATACATAATTTATCTGAACAAACCCCCAAATGCTCAGCATAGTCCTTTGTATATGATATCCATGAACAAGTGTTTGTTGAAATGAACTGAACTGAATTTGCAGTATTTTTAAATTTGAAACAATCTTACATTCAACCACAAGAATAAGGAAACTAATTTGAAAAACTTTTGATTTGTTTTGCACTAATATTAGATAATGCATTCTCCAAATCACTTGTCAAAAGATAGGGGCCAAAGTGAATTTGGGGACCTAACTCTTCCTCATCTCCACCAAGCTTCTATTCACACTAATGAAAGAAGGTAGAATTTTATTTTCCTCAGGCTGCTCATTCTTAATAATATCTCAATATTTTTGCAACTTATGAACCAGTGTTGATGACATCACCTGGGAGCTCATTAGAAATGCAGAATGTCAGGTCAAGTCAAGACCATCTGGATCAGAATCTGTATTTTAAAAAAAATCCCCAGTGATTTTTGTGCACATTGTTTGAGAAGCATTGTTATCATATATTCTATAAGAAACTCTCCCCTCATCCTCCCCTTCCATTGCCCCCTCATATACAAGTCCTGTTTGCCTTTTGAGGCAATTTCTGGCTTCTAGAACCTTAATAGAGATAGTAAACAATTTTTGTTTCAGTTTTTATTAGATGATCTTCACTTGGGTATGGACTGGAGGATGCTTTGATGTTATTAAAACTTGTCCTTTATCTTCAGTGTTACTTCAATTCCAAAGCTCAGTATAAGGTTAAGTAAAACATCCTGTCTGTGAAGCAAGAATAGTCTAGATGTTTAAAGTTATGTAATACATTTGGACTTTTCATCCTTCAAGAATTATTTAGATTTTTCTACGCTTCATGCCTGTGATTTTCATTGCTTCAATCAGGTAAATGGTGATGTTTTCTTGCACCTCAATTGTAATAACTAACAGGCTAAACTTCTCAAGCTTTATATTATAGGAAATAAAGCACTCACTAAATACCAACTGTGTATCAGAAATTCAGCTTAAAATTACAGTAAGTTCCCTACCTACGAACCTTCACGTTATGAACTTTCAAAGATGCGAACGTGTGCTTCATCAAAGTCACACGTGAGTGAAATTGCAGCTTGCCCTCAGTCTCCTATTGCTGATGAACCTTTAGCTCTACCATCTCCCACCTCCTCTCCCTCCTCCAGTCAGTAACTCTTCTTGCCTGTTCACTCGATGCCAACCCCTGTATGCCAGCTGTTGTACTGTACTAGTGTACTTTTCAAGGTACTGTACTGTAAGATTAAAATGTTTTCTTTATTTCTTGTGTTTGTTTTTTTATGTATTATTTGTGTGAAAAGTATTATAAACCTATTATAGTACAGTACTATATAGCCAATTGTGTTAGTTGGGTACCTAGACTAACTTTGTTGGACTTATGAACGCACTGTTGGAATGGAACTCATTTGTATGTAGGGGAATTATTGTATACTCATACTCAAGTAGATTTCTTTATTTCCATTTTACAGGTGAAGAAAATTATATGGTTTTTTGGGGTTTGGATGATTTCCTCAAGGTCACTTTTGATATCATGTATTTGACTTCAAAATTTATGATCTACCTAGTGTATTCATACATCCAATGAATACCAGTTTATTGAACACTTCATATTTTCCTGTTCTAGGATTACAGATTAACAGTAAGTAAAACACGCAGAGGCTTTGCCCTTAAAAGCCTGCATTATACTAGAAGAGCTGAAAAATATTAAAAGCATTTAGTAAATTAGTTAATGGTGTCTATGAAAAACACTTTGAAGGAGAGTTTCAGTAAATAATGAAAGTGTGCTCTGTGGGAACCTAAATTAGTTTGAGGAGCAGAGAAGACTTTCCTGAACTGTCTTCTGAGTTGAAATCTGAAAAATGAGTAGTAATTAACGTGGCAATATGGCCATGTTTGTAGAGGAAAAGGGCTATCTTAGAAAGATGAACTTGTGTATGACCCTGGGACAGAAAGAGGCATTGGTCTACCACCACACTAGAAAGGCAGTTTTAAATTCTGGGATTTGATTCAAAGTTTGTGGAATAAAATTCCAGCTTTGCCACTTGTAGGCTTTGAGATTTCTCTGATTACTAGATTTATTGAAAAGGGGATAAAAACCATAATAATAATGACAAAATAATAACAACAATCACAACCACAAATCAACAATAATAATATCTACTACAAAGTGCCTGGCACATAATAGATACTCTAGAGATATTCATTGAATAAATGAATTATTATCATGAGGCTCAAATAAGATAGTAAATGAGGCAAAACCATAATCATTCATTTATCCCTTCATTTATTTGCTCTTAATTCGACAAGCATTTATTGAGTTCTTTTTGTGGGCCCAGTAATAAAACGTTGAACAAAATAATCTTTATTATATAGATGATAGCTATTTTTGCTATTATATGTTATGATATTAATAAGGCCTCCGTAAATATTAATGAATCATAATTTCCAACAGTCACATGCTTTTTTAAAATGAGGTTACCATTTGGATAAAAATTTTAGTAATCACATATTTTGAAATATATGGCCTTAGTATTTCCTTCTGATTTAAGTTTTGGTAGTTATTAATCTTGGTTTCATGTAACTTAGACTTTCCCAACTGGATGAAAAGCTGCCTATACTGGTGAACAATACAGCTTTGTTCTGGGAGACTGCCATTCAGATTGTTTCCTGCTGAGAAGAGCAGTCAATTGGCCTCTTATCTCAGGACACCATATTCTTTACTACATGGCTTCACCACTAAGGTAATAGCCAGTTGGACCAGCAACGGATAATTGACTCAACATCGTCCATTGATTTGTGAAAGGGACTAGGGTGAAAGCTAGACAGGGCACTCTAGATTGGATGGCAACTACTAAAACCAAATAAAGCCTCTCTTTTGGAATATGAATGCAGGAGTTACAGAGAATGAGTAGTTGGTCAGTGTGAGTGGAAACAATGGAAATGGAGAGAGAAGCTGAGTCATAATAGGTGTAAATTAGAATGAGAGAAGAAGAACATCAGTGTTTGAGGAACAAATTATTATAGTTCTAATGAAGCCCTAGAGATGATGTCGATAATTCTAGCCATCTAGTTCTCAAATTATATTCCAATCTTAAAGAAACTTGGTTATTTTGTAGTTCTATTTTTCCCCATAAGAACTATGTGGTAATACTGGATTTTTGAGTTCTCCACATAACTTTAAACAAATGTCAATTCATTAAGCTAAACCTAAGTAGTAAACTATGCCACATTCAAGTTTTTTAAATCAGGAGCCCACGTCGCTACTCCTATTTATTCAGAAAATGCCAGAAGGTACTTCAAAACAATTTGTTTCAGTAGTGATTTCTATTTTTTTCTCAACTATCATCAGAAAAATTTATGACTGTTATAAATTATCGAGAGAAGTTATTGTTCTAATTCATGAACATGCGGTACTGACATTCTATTCTATGCCTTGTATACATGGAACATGTACACCAGATTGTTTTCAATCAGCTGTATTTCTACTTAACAGCTAAACTTGCTGACTTAAACTTTATTTTTCCTTGGATAATGGTTAATCACCATTGTAAATCACCAGCAATCACAACAGGTCTTCAGCAAAATATTAAACTTGTTTCTGTGCATTTCAAATGAAAGATGTCCCATTTCTTTCCAAACACTAAAAAACAAACACAAAAAGAAAGAAAAACACCACTGGACATGATTTTACAGGTTTTTAAAATAATAATCTTCAAAGGTGTCTTCCCATTAAGGTAAAATATGAAGTGAGAAAGGAAGTAAGCTCTTGATATTATAGTTCCCATATGAAATATATTCCTTTTGATAAAATGACTTAACAACTGAAAATATAATTTTCTATAATTGTATCCTTTTTATTTAGGTAAATCAAAATCAATTAATTTACTTAGGTTAATATTTCCTATAACATTCAGTGCTTGAAGTATAAAAATAAACACAGGTGAATTTATCTGATATTTTTTCACTTAGCAACAAAATGAGAATATGTCCAAGAACCGTTACCAGAAGATCAATAGTAAAGGTCTTTATCAACCCATTTTTGTCACATTTGCAATAGTGAAATAGAGCAATAATGGGGAAAAAAAAACATTGCTTATAACATTAATGAATTAATGCCCTGCTTTATTTATCTATTAATGATTCCATTTGAGCCATGAAAAATTCATGCAAAAATATGAATATAGACCATAGATAATTATTCTACAATTCCACATCCATTCTCCCATATCCTGTTCTCACTCCTTGTATCATAATCCACAACCCACGCATGGATCTGGAGTAGTGTAAGCTGAAAGTTTCACATTCAGAGTTTAAGAGTTCTAAAGAGCTTGGGGCATTAAAAGCTATGGCATCCCCATGTTGGCTGGGATAACAAACGAGAACTTTTAGGAGGAGGTGACACTTGAAATCTATCTTTAGCCAAATGTTGAAAATGCTGGGTGGCCAAGGAGGATGAACTTTGAAGGAGGAGTGTGGTAAAATCACAGAGCAAGAAAAATTCATGTTTCAAAGTTGAAATAAATTGGACAGGTAGCTAAAAAGACCATACAGTTTCAATTTAGAAAGATCCTGATTATACCAGGACTCATTTATAGTAAAGTTACTCTATTTAATCTCTTAGATTCTATTATAATTTGCACAATTATTTCTTATTTCAGTAAGCGGGGAGCTGTAAGTTATAACATTTCACACCATTAATTATAAGATACCTCTTAATTTCAGGGATTTGAAATAGGGAAAAATATATAAACAAGAAATGATGAACTATCTAAATGAAAAAATCATAGTCTTTACATGTATCCATAAAAATATTCAACTTTCTTTTCTTTTTTGTTATCTTTAAACAAACAGTTTATTTGAGAGTTACCAAGGTGCCAACTTGCATAAAGTATAATGGATATCCAGGTAGTTATTCAAATAATTTCTGCCAACAACATAGTTGGAGTTAGATATAACATAACTTTATCAAACAGCAGGCAAGAACAAAATGTTAACATTACTGTGTTCTTGGAAAATGATGACAGCATAAAAGCTATCCGTTCAATTCACTTGTGTGATGCTAATATCATAGTATAAGAGGTCTTTTTGTACCCCTCCTGAATTTCAACAGTTCCATTCACTGAACAGTACCACTTCAATGCGTGGCCAGAAAACTGACAGAAAGCCAGTTACATTTTTCTTTTCTCGATTACTCTATTTCCCTCCATCCACTCAGAAAGTAACAACCTTGAGAGACTAAAATTTTACACTGTAAATGCAAATTTCCAATTAAAAGTTTCTCTTCCTATGACTCTGAAATGTTTTTCTCTATTTTCCCCATAAATTAGTGAACCTGTGGGCTCAACTTTTACATAATAACTCCAAGGGTCTTAGCATATGTCATTTTGTCTGACAGTTTGGGGGAAAAAAGCAGTTTGATTATTTTTCCATCAAAATAAAAAGGCAAAACCATCATTATATTTCTGGAAATAACAGGGATTGCACAGGTTGTAACACAGCCTCAGAGAGTTAAATAGCCTTTAGGTAGTTATTATGTTGTTTTGCTTTACATCATCCACAAGTTCATTTTAAAGTGATATAGTAGATTAGGTTTTTCTTTTGTCCTGTGGAAAATGACAAACATGCTTTTTCCAAATAGATACAAATGAAAAAACGTGTAGCAAATGGAAAATTAACAGCTGATAAATTATAAATGGATGCATTCATTAATTAGTTTCTGTCCAGGATATGCATACGGCCATGTGGATAAATATGCATACTGAAACTAAGAAGTTATGGGAGACAATGCCATCTGGCACAAGAAACTCTGTTCTGGGAATTAGGAAATGCAGGTGAACTTCCAATTCGTTGATGATATGGCTATTTGACACTGAATCAGTGATAAATGGATATTGAATATCTATCAGATGTTTGATCTACGTAACATCAACTGAACAACGTGTTCTCTTTTTCATTGAAAGAGTTAAAGATTGAAAAAACCCTGTGTCACTGATACATGTCTCTAATTTGAGGTCAAACTTATAAAATATCCCGTCATCGAAATATTTATTTATGCAATTTAATATTATGTCTTCTTTTTATTTACAGATTATGAAATTTTATATGTGTCCCAAGATTTTAAATCAAATACGTGTATTTGATTTAGCCAACTTGTAAGGAAAATGCCAAGTGCCACAATCTATATACCATTTCAGTTGAAGATATTTTTGTTAATTTTTAAAATAACAAGTGAAAGAGATTCATTATGCCTATTTCCAGTCCATATACAATCCCTAGAATTCTTTTTGGCCAGTGGTGTCACCCTTCTAGTCTATCAACTCTTTGATTGAACGGTTAAATGCACTAACTTGACTTCCATGGATTTTCATTGCCCTAGTATGTCATCATATAAAAATGTTAATGAAGCAGGAAGTTGCCAAATAACAAATACAAGGATATACTAATTTGGATGTGTTTGGATGCATGCAATAAGAAACTCAACTCAAAGTATCTCATATGGTGAAGAAAATCTATTAGAGCACACTGCAGTTCTGTCAAAGGAGGGTAGCTCCTAGGTGGGTGAATTTAGTGGCTCAAAAACTACATCAAGGATCCAAGTCTTTGCTGTTCTTACACTCTGCCATATTGCATGGATTAGCTTTCTTTTCAAGGCAGCCCTCCTTGTGATTTTCACTGCAGTTCCATAGGAAGACCTGACAAACTCCATGAGAAGAAGAGGGATATTTTTATGCAGTGTTCAAATTATGAGAGGTAAGGGGAGGCAAGACATCTTTCCCAGAAGCCTCCGCATTCTTCTCTGTCTCTTTATTGACCAGACATGCTCCTGTGCTCATGCTTAAACTGTTTACTGACAAGCAGGAGAATCACAGCTTCCCGGTGAGCACATGACCACGTGGAAGATGTTGGATGGCTGAACAAAATGGATACTCTGTAAGTAAGAAAGACGGGGGCTGAATATTTGCTGAGTGGGCACAACATTTAATAAGAGGCAGAGAAAGAAAACAGCGGATAAGTTTCAAGCAGTACAACTTGACAATTTGACTTTTAAAGGGTATATGTATTCGTCCAATATGCCTTGTGGACCAGAGTCAGGTGGCTCCTTACTGACTTGGCCACGATTCCAAAGTTCTATCAGCCCCACTATGCCTCGTTCTATACTGTCCTATTTTATTCTATATTGCTTTAACTTGTTATTTGAATTCCTTTAATATTTGTCTTACCTCACCAGGTAGATCGTGAGCCCCCCTGGGCTCAGGGCATTATCTCCCTTGCCCCTTCTTGTCTCTTTCCTGGCTCTCACTCTTACCCACCCCCCTTTGTTTAAACTTCTTACTGGTCATTTGCTTATTTTGATACCTTAAGATTCTGATGGATATTAAAGTCCCGTATGACCTTGTCAAAGGATGGGAGTAAATTCTTTCATACATGCCTTCTCTGAGTTTAGCCAATGTCAAGTTCATTATAGATTCTCAAAGAACTTCTTGTTGAAGAGTACATATATGAAAGAGGCCAGTTAGTGGTGCCCATGGGACACAGAAATAAAAGAGGTTGCTTATTTACTTTTCCAGTCAGCCCAGATTTTAATGTTTTATGGTCTAAAAATTATCACAAAAATGTATCTTTACCTAAAGTAAAATGGACTCGTCACTAAAAATATACCATTCTGGTGCTTTACTTATCCTAGTTTAGAATGGTCTTCAGAGAATACCTGTTCCTGTCACCATTCAGTCTTTCTGTCAAAAAACTTACATTAAGGGCTTCCCTGGTGGCACAGTCATTGAGAATCCGCCTGCCAATGCAGGGGACATGGGTTCGTGTCCCAGTCCAGGAAGATCCCACATGCCGCGGAGTGGCTGGGCCTGTGAGCCATGGCCACTGAGCCTGCACATCCGGAGCCTGTGTTCCGCGACGGAAGAGGCCACAACAGTGAGAGGCCCGCGTACCACAAAAAAACACAAAAAAACAAAAAAAAAAACTTACATTAAATATTGAAATAGAATAAACAAGTCATCTGCATGATACAGCTGACAAGGGTTAAATTCCCTGGTCCCTTAATCTGAGAAGCCAAAATATCTGTTCTTGATTTTTAGAAGGTAAGGAGCTTTGCTTATCCTGAATGTATTAATCAGCAAACAAATAATAAAGAATATTGATGCCAGGTGAAATGTGAAATATGAGAAACTGAGCTTTTCTTATAAGGGAAAGAATATACTTGGCTAGAGAAACAAGCATTTCTCATAAAGTTACCTAGCAGCAGTGTCCTATCCAGTAATATATGTGACTCAGGTTTGCTGTCAAATCATGTAACTTGAAGCTATTGGTCAGCAGCATCCTTGTTGGCAGATATTGTCATCTTGGTGTGTGAACACCAAGGGCAATGACACTTCTTAGAGACAACTCTATTCCTCTGCTTCATCTCTCAGAACCTGCTCATCCTCAGGTCTTTCACATCAGTATGTGTCTTGGTGATCCTTTGGAATAATATCAGGATGTAGAGATTGAGGGCAAGATAGCCTGAGTTAACATTTTCATGTAAATGGAGTTGATAACTGAACAGTACTGGTTGGCAGACTATACCTTCAGCTTGGGTGCCTCAGTCTTCCTAGTGGGACTCCTGAATTTAAAAATGAGCAATGTTATCAATGCATTATGTTTCTCTAACTTGATTCTCTCCTTGTCTTACTCCCCAATTCTGACACAGTGACAGGATAGGAAAAAAAAAAACAAAACACTCAGAAAATTTAGCTTCTGTATCTTGGACCTACAGGAAATCCAAGGTTAGAAATTCTTAAGAATTGATTTAAGATCTATAATAAGTTTCCCTTGAACAAGAAGTAATGGTTTCTGAATAAAAGTTTTTATAGAATATCTTTTTCTTTGTATAGTTTACCGATATAATATCTTTGTTCTCAAAAGGGAACAATAGATTGACTATAGGTAAATTATAGAACTGACATTCTCCAAAGGCTAAAATTCCAGAAAATATTTTATACCAGTTTATGGATGGGGAATCAAAAATATTGCTCAGATTTAAGCTTGAATAAACTTACTACAAGGCACAGATATTGATTCCTCCAGGGTTAATATTTAAGACTCTTTTACCATGGTTTATTAAGTCATGGGTCAACCCAATCCAAAACAATATTAGGAAAAGAATGTTCTTATGTTAACGACTACTCAAATAATTTGAAATCTTATAAGATTTTTAAGAATTATCTTAAAATAGACATATTTGAATGATTAACTTTTAACTGAAAAATTTATACAAGTATAGGGGTATTCTTATAAGAACTTTAGTTCTGTAAAATAAATTATGGTAATAATTTATTTAATTTTGTATAAAAGGGAAAGTAATCCATATCTCACTGAGCTCTATGAGGATGAATTGAATAGTGTACGGGAAGCACTTAAATGTTGCCTAAAACACAGTTCATGTTCAAAAAATTGTTCAGAAATATGTTTCTGCTTACTCCTCTGTGGTAGGCAAAATAATGGCTCCTATAGAATTCCACAACCTAATTCCTGGAACCTATGAAAGTCACTTTATATGGCAAAGAGGACTTTGCAGATGTGATTAAGTTAGGTTCTTGTGATAAAGAGATTATCCTGGATTATCTGGGTGAGCCCAATGTCACAGGGGTCCTTTTAAGAGGGAGGCAGGAGGGTCAGAGTCAGAAAGAAGTCAATGTGATGACAAAGCAAAGGAAAACAGAGCCAGAGAGAAAAGACGCTCTGCCACTGGTTTTGAAGACAGAGTGAAGTGGCCATGAGCCAAAGGATGCAGGCAGCCTGTAGAAACTGAAAAAGGCAAGAAAACAACTCCTCTTTGGAACCTCCGTGCTGGCACTTTGATTTTAGCCCTGTAAGACCCAATTTTGGATTTATGACCTCCAGAACTATAAGAAATAAATCTGTGCTGCTTTCAGCCACTAAATTGTGACAATTTGTTACAACAGCATTAAGAAACTAATATACTCTTTCTGTCAATATTCTAAAATTTCTATGACAGCTTTTCAATTCTTCAGTATTAAGTATCTCTCTGCCTGTGAGTCCACTTTCACAAGCTTTGTCAGAAAATAGAAAAAGCTTTCTTCCATGGCTTTTTCAATGCAAAAAAAGAGAAAGTGGGAGAGGGAAGGAAGGAAGAAAGGGAGGAAAAAAGAAGGAAAGAAGAAAAGAAGGAACAAGAAAGTATAGGAGTATAGGAGGGAAGGACAGAGTGAGAGCTATAATAAAAAGGTAACATGAGCTGATGAGATGTTTCAGGGAAGAAAAGGCGAACTTTATTGCTACTAGTAAGAAAGATGAATTTCTGTACAAAGAGACACTTCAATGTCAAGTATAATCAAGTCTTAACTTGTATAAGTGATATCCAGCATTGCTTTAAGAAAAGAATGAGAAAAATAAAACACCTGTGATCTTGTTCTTCTGAGAAGAAGGCTGATGACAAGAATGACTCAGTCATTTCCAAAAAGTTACAGGCATTCTTCTAGAAAGGAGGTGGAGCCCCTACCATTGTTTTCCAGAGGAACTCTACCTGTGTCAAATGTCAGGGATTCTTATATTTTTGTGCTGGGAGGAATACTCCCTCTCAGTCTCAAGATGGGAACTGAGGGGGATTTAGGAAATACTACCAGAAATAAAGTACAGTAAGTCCCCAACATACGAACCTTCAAGTTGCGAACTTTTAAAGATGTAAACATGCATTTGCACGTCCAACCATGTAAGCTAGTTCACATGTCTGGCGTACGTTGTCATGTGCGTGCGTCTTCGACAAGCAGTTCTGCTTTTGTGTACTTTACTGTACAGTACTGTATAGAGTGCAGTAGTACAGTATCTTTATTTCAAGCCCAGGGTGTCCAGAAGCAAACATAAATGCAGTGGTGATGTAGCTGGGACAGTACTACCCAGACATCACTGGATGGTTTTTAGGAGGGTAGGTAGAATTGAATCCAGCAAGGAACCAGAACCTGTGCCATCAATGTCAGGCATGAGTGAAATTGCAGCCCTCCATCTCCTACTGCTGACGATCCTTCAGCTCTACCATCTCCCACCTCCCTCCTTGGAAAATGATGACAGCATAAAAGCTATCCGTTCAATTCACTTGTGTGATGCTAATATCATAGTATAAGAGGTCTTTTTGTACCCCTCCTGAATTTCAACAGTTCCATTCACTGAACAGTACCACTTCAATGCGTGGCCAGAAAACTGACAGAAAGCCAGTTACATTTTTCTTTTCTCGATTACTCTATTTCCCTCCATCCACTCAGAAAGTAACAACCTTGAGAGACTAAAATTTTACACTGTAAATGTAAATTTCCAATTAAAAGTTTCTCTTCCTATGACTCTGAAATGTTTTTCTCTATTTTCCCCATAAATTAGTGAACCTGTGGGCTCAACTTTTACATAATAACTCCAAGGGTCTTAGCATATGTCATTTTGTCTGACAGTTTGGGGGAAAAAAGCAGTTTGATTATTTTTCCATCAAAATAAAAAGGCAAAACCATCATTATATTTCTGGAAATAACAGGGATTGCACAGGTTGTAACACAGCCTCAGAGAGTTAAATAGCCTTTAGGTAGTTATTATGTTGTTTTGCTTTACATCATCCACAAGTTCATTTTAAAGTGATATAGTAGATTAGGTTTTTCTTTTGTCCTGTGGAAAATGACAAACATGCTTTTTCCAAATAGATACAAATGAAAAAACGTGTAGCAAATGGAAAATTAACAGCTGATAAATTATAAATGGATGCATTCATTAATTAGTTTCTGTCCAGGATATGCATACGGCCATGTGGATAAATATGCATACTGAAACTAAGAAGTTATGGGAGACAATGCCATCTGGCACAAGAAACTCTGTTCTGGGAATTAGGAAATGCAGGTGAACTTCCAATTCGTTGATGATATGGCTATTTGACACTGAATCAGTGATAAATGGATATTGAATATCTATCAGATGTTTGATCTACGTAACATCAACTGAACAACGTGTTCTCTTTTTCATTGAAAGAGTTAAAGATTGAAAAAACCCTGTGTCACTGATACATGTCTCTAATTTGAGGTCAAACTTATAAAATATCCCGTCATCGAAATATTTATTTATGCAATTTAATATTATGTCTTCTTTTTATTTACAGATTATGAAATTTTATATGTGTCCCAAGATTTTAAATCAAATACGTGTATTTGATTTAGCCAACTTGTAAGGAAAATGCCAAGTGCCACAATCTATATACCATTTCAGTTGAAGATATTTTTGTTAATTTTTAAAATAACAAGTGAAAGAGATTCATTATGCCTATTTCCAGTCCATATACAATCCCTAGAATTCTTTTTGGCCAGTGGTGTCACCCTTCTAGTCTATCAACTCTTTGATTGAACGGTTAAATGCACTAACTTGACTTCCATGGATTTTCATTGCCCTAGTATGTCATCATATAAAAATGTTAATGAAGCAGGAAGTTGCCAAATAACAAATACAAGGATATACTAATTTGGATGTGTTTGGATGCATGCAATAAGAAACTCAACTCAAAGTATCTCATATGGTGAAGAAAATCTATTAGAGCACACTGCAGTTCTGTCAAAGGAGGGTAGCTCCTAGGTGGGTGAATTTAGTGGCTCAAAAACTACATCAAGGATCCAAGTCTTTGCTGTTCTTACACTCTGCCATATTGCATGGATTAGCTTTCTTTTCAAGGCAGCCCTCCTTGTGATTTTCACTGCAGTTCCATAGGAAGACCTGACAAACTCCATGAGAAGAAGAGGGATATTTTTATGCAGTGTTCAAATTATGAGAGGTAAGGGGAGGCAAGACATCTTTCCCAGAAGCCTCCGCATTCTTCTCTGTCTCTTTATTGACCAGACATGCTCCTGTGCTCATGCTTAAACTGTTTACTGACAAGCAGGAGAATCACAGCTTCCCGGTGAGCACATGACCACGTGGAAGATGTTGGATGGCTGAACAAAATGGATACTCTGTAAGTAAGAAAGACGGGGGCTGAATATTTGCTGAGTGGGCACAACATTTAATAAGAGGCAGAGAAAGAAAACAGCGGATAAGTTTCAAGCAGTACAACTTGACAATTTGACTTTTAAAGGGTATATGTATTCGTCCAATATGCCTTGTGGACCAGAGTCAGGTGGCTCCTTACTGACTTGGCCACGATTCCAAAGTTCTATCAGCCCCACTATGCCTCGTTCTATACTGTCCTATTTTATTCTATATTGCTTTAACTTGTTATTTGAATTCCTTTAATATTTGTCTTACCTCACCAGGTAGATCGTGAGCCCCCCTGGGCTCAGGGCATTATCTCCCTTGCCCCTTCTTGTCTCTTTCCTGGCTCTCACTCTTACCCACCCCCCTTTGTTTAAACTTCTTACTGGTCATTTGCTTATTTTGATACCTTAAGATTCTGATGGATATTAAAGTCCCGTATGACCTTGTCAAAGGATGGGAGTAAATTCTTTCATACATGCCTTCTCTGAGTTTAGCCAATGTCAAGTTCATTATAGATTCTCAAAGAACTTCTTGTTGAAGAGTACATATATGAAAGAGGCCAGTTAGTGGTGCCCATGGGACACAGAAATAAAAGAGGTTGCTTATTTACTTTTCCAGTCAGCCCAGATTTTAATGTTTTATGGTCTAAAAATTATCACAAAAATGTATCTTTACCTAAAGTAAAATGGACTCGTCACTAAAAATATACCATTCTGGTGCTTTACTTATCCTAGTTTAGAATGGTCTTCAGAGAATACCTGTTCCTGTCACCATTCAGTCTTTCTGTCAAAAAACTTACATTAAGGGCTTCCCTGGTGGCACAGTCATTGAGAATCCGCCTGCCAATGCAGGGGACATGGGTTCGTGTCCCAGTCCAGGAAGATCCCACATGCCGCGGAGTGGCTGGGCCTGTGAGCCATGGCCACTGAGCCTGCACATCCGGAGCCTGTGTTCCGCGACGGAAGAGGCCACAACAGTGAGAGGCCCGCGTACCACAAAAAAACACAAAAAAACAAAAAAAAAAACTTACATTAAATATTGAAATAGAATAAACAAGTCATCTGCATGATACAGCTGACAAGGGTTAAATTCCCTGGTCCCTTAATCTGAGAAGCCAAAATATCTGTTCTTGATTTTTAGAAGGTAAGGAGCTTTGCTTATCCTGAATGTATTAATCAGCAAACAAATAATAAAGAATATTGATGCCAGGTGAAATGTGAAATATGAGAAACTGAGCTTTTCTTATAAGGGAAAGAATATACTTGGCTAGAGAAACAAGCATTTCTCATAAAGTTACCTAGCAGCAGTGTCCTATCCAGTAATATATGTGACTCAGGTTTGCTGTCAAATCATGTAACTTGAAGCTATTGGTCAGCAGCATCCTTGTTGGCAGATATTGTCATCTTGGTGTGTGAACACCAAGGGCAATGACACTTCTTAGAGACAACTCTATTCCTCTGCTTCATCTCTCAGAACCTGCTCATCCTCAGGTCTTTCACATCAGTATGTGTCTTGGTGATCCTTTGGAATAATATCAGGATGTAGAGCTTGAGGGCAAGATAGCCTGAGTTAACATTTTCATGTAAATGGAGTTGATAACTGAACAGTACTGGTTGGCAGACTATACCTTCAGCTTGGGTGCCTCAGTCTTCCTAGTGGGACTCCTGAATTTAAAAATGAGCAATGTTATCAATGCATTATGTTTCTCTAACTTGATTCTCTCCTTGTCTTACTCCCCAATTCTGACACAGTGACAGGATAGGAAAAAAAAAACACTCAGAAAATTTAGCTTCTGTATCTTGGACCTACAGGAAATCCAAGGTTAGAAATTCTTAAGAATTGATTTAAGATCTATAATAAGTTTCCCTTGAACAAGAAGTAATGGTTTCTGAATAAAAGTTTTTATAGAATATCTTTTTCTTTGTATAGTTTACCGATATAATATCTTTGTTCTCAAAAGGGAACAATAGATTGACTATAGGTAAATTATAGAACTGACATTCTCCAAAGGCTAAAATTCCAGAAAATATTTTATACCAGTTTATGGATGGGGAATCAAAAATATTGCTCAGATTTAAGCTTGAATAAACTTACTACAAGGCACAGATATTGATTCCTCCAGGGTTAATATTTAAGACTATTTTACCATGGTTTATTAAGTCATGGGTCAACCCAATCCAAAACAATATTAGGAAAAGAATGTTCTTATGTTAACGACTACTCAAATAATTTGAAATCTTATAAGATTTTTAAGAATTATCTTAAAATAGACATATTTGAATGATTAACTTTTAACTGAAAAATTTATACAAGTATAGGGGTATTCTTATAAGAACTTTAGTTCTGTAAAATAAATTATGGTAATAATTTATTTAATTTTGTATAAAAGGGAAAGTAATCCATATCTCACTGAGCTCTATGAGGATGAATTGAATAGTGTACGGGAAGCACTTAAATGTTGCCTAAAACACAGTTCATGTTCAAAAAATTGTTCAGAAATATGTTTCTGCTTACTCCTCTGTGGTAGGCAAAATAATGGCTCCTATAGAATTCCACAACCTAATTCCTGGAACCTATGAAAGTCACTTTATATGGCAAAGAGGACTTTGCAGATGTGATTAAGTTAGGTTCTTGTGATAAAGAGATTATCCTGGATTATCTGGGTGAGCCCAATGTCACAGGGGTCCTTTTAAGAGGGAGGCAGGAGGGTCAGAGTCAGAAAGAAGTCAATGTGATGACAAAGCAAAGGAAAACAGAGCCAGAGAGAAAAGACGCTCTGCCACTGGTTTTGAAGACAGAGTGAAGTGGCCATGAGCCAAAGGATGCAGGCAGCCTGTAGAAACTGAAAAAGGCAAGAAAACAACTTCTCTTTGGAACCTCCGTGCTGGCACTTTGATTTTAGCCCTGTAAGACCCAATTTTGGATTTATGACCTCCAGAACTATAAGAAATAAATCTGTGCTGCTTTCAGCCACTAAATTGTGACAATTTGTTACAACAGCATTAAGAAACTCTTTCTGTCAATATTCTAAAATTTCTATGACAGCTTTTCAATTCTTCAGTATTAAGTATTTTTCTGCCTGTGAGTCCACTTTCACAAGCTTTGTCAGAAAATAGAAAAAGCTTTCTTCCATGGCTTTTTCAATGCAAAAAAAGAGAAAGTGGGAGAGGGAAGGAAGGAAGAAAGGGAGGAAAAAAGAAGGAAAGAAGAAAAGAAGGAACAAGAAAGTATAGGAGTATAGGAGGGAAGGACAGAGTGAGAGCTATAATAAAAAGGTAACATGAGCTGATGAGATGTTTCAGGGAAGAAAAGGCGAACTTTATTGCTACTAGTAAGAAAGATGAATTTCTGTACAAAGAGACACTTCAATGTCAAGTATAATCAAGTCTTAACTTGTATAAGTGATATCCAGCATTGCTTTAAGAAAAGAATGAGAAAAATAAAACACCTGTGATCTTGTTCTTCTGAGAAGAAGGCTGATGACAAGAATGACTCAGTCATTTCCAAAAAGTTACAGGCATTCTTCTAGAAAGGAGGTGGAGCCCCTACCATTGTTTTCCAGAGGAACTCTACCTGTGTCAAATGTCAGGGATTCTTATATTTTTGTGCTGGGAGGAATACTCCCTCTCAGTCTCAAGATGGGAACTGAGGGGGATTTAGGAAATACTACCAGAAATAAAGTACAGTAAGTCCCCAACATACGAACCTTCAAGTTGCGAACTTTTAAAGATGTAAACATGCATTTGCACGTCCAACCATGTAAGCTAGTTCACATGTCTGGCGTACGTTGTCATGTGCGTGCGTCTTCGACAAGCAGTTCTGCTTTTGTGTACTTTACTGTACAGTACTGTACAGAGTGCAGTAGTACAGTATCTTTATTTCAAGCCCAGGGTGTCCAGAAGCAAACATAAATGCAGTGGTGATGTAGCTGGGACAGTACTACCCAGACATCACTGGATGGTTTTTAGGAGGGTAGGTAGAATTGAATCCAGCAAGGAACCAGAACCTGTGCCATCAATGTCAGGCATGAGTGAAATTGCAGCCCTCCATCCCCTACTGCTGACGATCCTTCAGCTCTACCATCTCCCACCTCCCTCCTTCATCAGTCAGTAACTCTTCTTGCCTGTGCACTCGATGCCAGGCCCTGCATGCCAGCTGTTGGACTGTACTACTGTACTTTTCAAGGTACTGTACTGTAAGATTAAACATGTTTCCTTTATTTTTTGTGTTTGTTTTTTATGTATTATTTGTGTGAAAAGTATCATAAACCTATTACAGTACAGTACTATAGAGCCGATTGTGTTAGTTGGGTACCTAGGCTAAGTTTGTTGGACTTACGAACAAATTGGACTTAGGAATGTGCTCTCGGACTGGAACTCATCATATGTAGGGGATTTACTGTACTTTAAATGATCAAAGAGCAACCGATGGCTCACTGTTTCCTTGCTTCACCAGCCTGGGGCCAGGACAACAAGCTCTGCATTTTTTCCACCATGAGGCAACCTTCAGAGACTTCTCTGGCATGCAGAAATCAGACTACTTAGAATCTAAGTGAGTTGTAGCCTACACACTTCGCTTCCTCAAGAAAAAATCATGTGTTTGTCATCTCCTTGCTGACGATTTCATTTAGCACTTGATTTTGCTTTTCATTGATTCCACTTAAGAGACACATCTTTGTCATGGAACTGCTTTGTCTTCTACCTGATCTCCAGGGATAACTTTACACTGTCTCTTTAAATATTTTTCACACTTTGGAAAATTTTCAGTGTGTTTGGCTACATAAATTTAAAGAAAATGAAAGAAATCTCATTCCAGTGGTTTTGCGTGTAAATCTATCACTGCTTTCTTGTATTGGTTAGCTATAGCTGTGTAACAAACCAACTCAATTTCAGTGAGTTAAAACCAAAAGCATTTAGTATTGTTCAGGAGGCTAAAGGTCAGCTGGATGGTTCTTCTGGTCTCAGGCAGGCTCAGGCACACATCTGTGGTCAGCTGTCAGAGGGTACTAGGTGGTTCTGCTGACCTTGGCTGGACTCTTTCACATGTTGCAGAATCAGCTGGCCACAGACAGGTTTAGGACAACTGGGCTCTCTTCCGCATGATCTTTCAGTCCATCAGGCTAGCCTGAGTTTGTTCACATGGCAGATGCAAAGTTCTATGAGAGAGAGTGGACACACATAGGGCCACTGGAGTCTAGCTTGACCTTGGCACATCTATATTTTCACTGCATTCTATTGGCCAAAACAAGTCATTAGATTAGCCTGAGCCAGGGGAAATACATTCCACCTCTTGAAAGGAGGGGCTGCAAAAGGCCTCTGAGGGGTAGAACACTGGGGATACTTTTAAAATTAAATTGACACCTCTTCCTATGTGGAAAAGCTAGCCCTTGCCATGCTGCTGCTTTAACAAAGAAAATTTTCCTAAACTTGGACTCTGGCTTTAAACAGTGAATTTGGTTCAATAGCTTTCACAATCCAGATGTAAATCTTTGAAAACATGGTCTGTCACTTAACTCTTGCTATTTAGATCTTCTCCCAGTTAATCTACTGCCTACATATATATAAAATAATAAATAATAAAAGCACACTATGTGATTTTAATACTTCAAGTTCATCAGAATATACCTTTGCTTCTGCAGTGCCTTTTATTTAAAATAGATTTAAAAATGAAAACTAAGATACAAAACCTTTGGTTCTTCTTCAAATTAGCAAAGAAGTACACCCTTTGCTTCGTTTCAACAACAAGCTTTCTACTAATACTACTTATTATTATTATTAGTTCTTTTGTCTGTGGTCACTTCCAGATGGAAAAGTTTCATTATCTCATGTATACAACAAGTAATTAAGCTGCTTCAAGTAATAAAGCAAGGAAGTTTTGCAAGAAGAACCATGAATGATTTTTTTTTTGTTTTCCTTTTAGTGCCTAGAGAAGTCATTTAGCACGTAGAATATACACTTTGCAGAACACAGCAATTTCTTCCTGTTTCACAATGAGTTTGCCATTGGTTTTTGTTTTGGGGGTTTTGTTTGTTTGCTTGTTTTTGTTTTGAATTAGTGTAAATTTTCTTCTCAGAGATCTCAGGCATTCATTTTTCATTTGAAATTTCAAGATGTTTTCTTCTAATAAGGGCGCCAGCCTGAGTCTGCGGGTCACCAGTTTTATCCCCAGCCTCCAGAGGCTTTCTGTAACTCTCAGTGTCATTTTTTACGTGAACAATTTTTAAAGGAACAAACAATTTTACATAACTTTTGCACATTCATTTCTCTGGAAATTTGTCATTTGTCTCTCAGGAGATGAATCTGCTTCTTTCAGTGTGGCCTCATATAGGCTGCAGAGCAAGGGATTGTTATGTAAAAATGAGATAAAAATCGCACCTAAGGGACAAACAAATAGCTCATAAATTCTTTGTCTTCTCCCCTTTCCATATTTTCTTTAAGTACTTTTAGTTACTAAAGTCTTATTTTCAAATATTTATGCAAAAAACTGCTGGGAAAGACTTCCTTTAATTACAATACACTCTCGTTAATAGCTTGGAAAGGGCCACTGGCCCCTCTGGGCTTTCTTTGGAGTTGATTAATTATGGATACATTAGAAGGAAAGATTCAGTTAACCAATGGGAATATTTTTGATTAAGACTTCTAATCTTACAAAACTTAACTTCTGAATTCCCCTTAAGTGGTAAAGGGACACATACTCCTTTATGAGGCAGTAATCCTGTACCCTGGTGGCTAGACAATAAAAAGCAGCTGCAATGCATGTTAGAATTCCTTGCCCCCTCCCAACTCATTCCCCAAAATTTTAATTTCTCAAGAGACAAAGTCCTGAAGTTATTCTAGCCAAAGGCACACACATCTATCTTGAATCCTTGCTTTCTTTTCTATCTTAGAGAAGCAAGTTGGAACAATAACATATCTCTTTGTTGAGATACCACGTAGAAACACTCAAAGAACATTGTCTCCACTGGGTCTGACTTACTGCTCTAGTATTAAGAAGTCTGTTTCTCATTATAATTATAGCTAACCTTTTTTGAGCTCTTACTGTGTGCCAGGGAGGAAAGCTGAATTGGATCTTTGAGTGTGTGAGTACTCAAAGGCTTTGCTTTAGGGCAAGATGTTGAGAAATCAGTTCCAGTTAGAACCACTACCCGGATCTGGTTTACCTGGTGGTTCCAGGCAATCACTCCCTCATAGCTGCCTTATTCCTGCCAAACAGGTCTTTTGATTTCTTTTTGAAAAAGCTATTTATTGTTATGGATATTTTTGTCACATTGCTAGGAGATGTAAAAGCTTTGCTGTCTGCATTTCTTCAAGTGGTGCTGGGAGGTGTAGAATATCAGCTCTTCAGGCTACAGACTTTCTGTTAATTTCTACCATATTCCTTAGTGCAGACCTTTCCAGGGTGCTGTCAAGGAGGCTGGCTCCTTTGCAGGCATTCTAGGCTGTAACCGTTTACAAAGTGCTTTACCAATGTTATCTCATCCACTTTCTTTCAAGTGGAGTTTTGTTTAACTTTCTTCTTCTTCTCCTGATGCCTCCATCAACCTCCCAGCCAACACACATTCTCTTTGCAATTGTGCATGTTACCGGAAGAAAGACCCCTTCCAGGTCCTGAGTGTGGGCTCTTGTCTAACACTCAGAAATCAATCGTCTGAGGAGACACTTGCTGACAAAGCAAAAGACTGTTGGAAAGGGGTGCTACCCGAGCACCGAGTAGCAGGGTAAGGGAACTCAGGAGAACTGCTCTGCCATGTGGCTTGCAGTCTCAGGGTTTTTGGTGGTGAGTTTAGCCTTCTGGCTTGTCTCTGGCCAATTATCTTGCCCGTGTCCATATTTGGTCTGATTCGAGGCCCTTTCTGCAGTGTGCATCTCTCAGTCAAGATGCATTCCAGAATGAGGGTTTCTGGGAGGTTGGCAGGAAGTATTGTAGGCTGGTGTCTCCTCCCTCCTTTCGGTCTCTCCCAAATTCTTCCAGTTGGTGGCAGATTGTCAGTTCCTCTTCCTTATTGGGAGCTCCTGTTGTGAGATAACTCATGCAAGCGGTTATTTTTGTGCCTGGCCAGGGCAAGCGGTTTTGGTCAATGGTTCCCTACACATTTATACCTTTTTATTCTATTTTCTGAAAATTTAAAAGGACCCCAAGAGGGGGAATAGGGTTGCCCAATTTGACAAATAAAGTTCAGGACACTCAATTACATTTTAACTTAAGGTAAATAACATTTTTTAAGTATAAGTATATCCCATGCAGTATTGGGGATATACTTATATTGGGAAAAGAATTTGTTTATCTGAAATTAAAATATAACTGGATATCTTATAGCATATCTGACAACCTTAAGAGGGGTGTCTCACTACCTGCACATACAGGCTGCTATGTTTAAGGAGAACCTTCTCTTAGATTTATGATACTTCCTTGCACATCTGTAGTGATCCCAAATGCCAAGAATCGATGAGCGTGGACTCAAGGTAATTTTCAACTTCCTTGCAGTCTCTTCATTTCTGTGGTTGCTCTTGAGCTATATTCCTTATCACTTTGTTTGAACAAAATATATGTTGTTACTCTAAGTGACCTTTCCTCAGCCTTTTTCTGAGACAGTAATAACGACAAGACTAAAATCCATGCACTTATAGAACCATATTTATTAATGTTTACACAGAATCCCTTTTGAAGTTCAGGCTCAGTAGAAACAATTCTTTCATAGTTCATGCAATTTTACCAGAAGGATAAAACAGGGACATTGTTTCTTTTTCACTTAATTAATCTGAATTGCTGTCATTTAGCGCATGCATGCTCCTTCACTATAGCAAGTAGAAACACAGCATAGTTATACAGTTACACATGCAGATGGCATGGCTTTATTGTCATGAAATAGAATGGACTTAATTGACAACTCGCCATGCTATTCAATTACTGCCAGAAAAAAATAAAATAAAAGGCAATCAAGTATTCCAGAAACAATTTCATCTTTTGAGGTAGATAATAATTTGTCCAACTAATATGCCTAACTGCTTTAAACAACTTATGAATGCTTTCATTTATCTTTGAATTAACTGGAAAATTTAGTGGAAAATTTTAATTTGGAGGAACACCTTAAATTTACATTGCTTACTGTATGACAGACTCTGGTTGTTAATAAGTTGTGTGTGTTGTTTTTTAATGATCTAAGATAACTATTTGGTTACACTGACTACAATTTTTCTAGAGTCAAGTTATTGCCACAGGCACTGCGGTGCTGAACGCTGCACTGGTCGTTGATTTGTTTGTTAAAAGTGAAGCCCATGCGACAAACTAGATAGCTAGTGGGAAGCAGCTGCATAGCACAGGGAGATCAGCTCTGTGCTTTGTGACCACCTACAGGGGTGGGATAGGGAGGGTGGGAGGGAGACACAGAGGGAGGAGATATGGGGATATATGTATATGTATAGCTGATTCATTTTTTTTTAAACATCTTTATTGGAGTATAATTGCTTTACAATGGTGTGTTAATTTCTGCTTTACAACAAAGTGAATCAGTTATACATATACA
>NC_041221.1:1355928-1369921 GCF_002837175.3 Physeter macrocephalus
CCTCATTGTAGCTTTGATCTGCATTTCTCTAATGATTAATGATGTTGAGCATTCTTTCATGTGTTTGTTGGCAATCTGTATATCTTCTTTGGAGAAATGTCTATTTAGCTCTTCTGCCATTGTAAAGCAATTATACTCCAATAAAGATGCTAAAAAAAAAAGGAAGCTCAAATTAGTTCTGGATGACAATTTAGATCGTGTTTGCAAGTCCTTCTTGGGATCCCTTTGTATGAAAGCTGCGTGACTTTTGGTTAAGCCTTCTTCTGCAGCAGGTTCCTCACTGCTCAGAAGATTTCCATATGGGCTAGCTGCATTTCAGATTCTCACAGGATAAGAGACCTAGAACTTGTCACTACTTAACACAGTACCCAAGTTCAAGCAAGAGAAATACTGTGAATGGACTAATACCAAGCAGATGCATCATCTATCTATTCCCCCATGCTCCACACTCAATCTGCATGGAAACCAGGACTGTAAGAAACCTGGAAGTTATCTAGGCCATTTTATATTTTCCACCCTAAATTGGCATCCTCACTTTGTCATACTTTTTTTTCTCATTTAAATAACTCTCAGAGAAATAGAGTTATGCAAATCATGGTTGTATTTACTCCCAGAATATTGTTAGGGTGGTGAACACTCCATTACCCAAAGTTTTCCTTTTACAAAGACCCAGAGATTTCTCTTGGACCCTAATACCAAGATTGACTATGTTTATCCTTGGAAATCCATTTCTTTGTCTCATCTGAATACTGTGAATCTGATGACATGTTTACATCTTTTCAATGGTTGCTGGAAAGCTCAGAGCAAAATTTGCAGATGTTGAGCATAGTTTAGCTCAGAGCTAAAAATCATTTTTAGCCTTAGGTACAACACCCAAGGCATACTTAATTTATTTCATTTATCTCTTCCTAGGTTTCACTTAACTTTATTTTCTTTTTTTCTAATTTTCTCACCTATCTTCTTTGTAATAATTTTATGTTTACAGCAAAATTAAGAGGAAGGTATAGAAATTTTACATACATCCACTGCCCCATGCATGCATAGCATCCTCCATTATCAACATCTGTCACCAGTGTGGTACATTTGTCACAACTGATGAGCCCTCATTAGGGTTCACTCTAGGTGTTATACATTTTGTGGGCTTAGACAAGTGTATAATGACACGTAGCCATCATTATAGTAACACACAGAGTATTTTCACTGTCCTAAAAATCCTTTGTACTCTGTCTATTCATCCCTCTGCAGCTATGCATCTTTCTACTTCTCCATAGTTTTGTCTTTTCCAGAATGTCATATAGTTAGAACAATACAGGATGTAGCCTTTTCAGATTTCCTTCTTCCGCATATTAATATGAATTTAAGGTTTCTTTATGTTTTTCCATAGCTTGATAGCGTATTTCTTTTAAGCACCAAATGAATAATATCTCGTCTCGAGGTACCACAGTTTATTTATCCATTTACCTGCTGAAGGACACCTTAGTTGCTTCCAAGTTTAGTTGCTTCCAATTATGAGTAAAGCTGCTATAAACACTTGCGTGCAGGTCTTTGTGTTGACATAAGTTATCAGCTTCTTTGGGAAAATATCAAGGGCATGACTGCTGGATTGTATGGTAAGAGTATATTTAGTTTTGTATGAAATTGTTAAACTATCTTCCAAAGTGGTTGTAACACTTTTTAAAATTTTATTCCCACCAGCAATTAATGAGAGTTCTTGTTGCTCCATATCCTCAATAATGTTTGTGTTATCATTCTGACCTATTTTTAATACCTTTCATTTTTAGGCACCAGAATTAAAGACATTATACATAAGACATTTAAAAAATACAAGAAATTAAAATAAATTAAATCAATTAAGATAATTTAAATTTTTTTAATTAAAAATATCAATAACAGAAAAACCTTCAACAGTTTTATCATGTACCTCTCTCTACATATGTGTGTGTGTGTGTGTACATCCATATATGTAATCATGCAGGACCCTATGGGACCTTCCTTGTACAGACCCCTCCTCCATATCATCTGCTTTAACTCCTCTCTCAAGTATCCAGATAACAGTACCTGATGCACATTTCCTGAGTTGTTTCACAGATGCTAAAATCCCCACCAAGTGGTAGATGTTAACTACTTGATGACCATCAACACATAGCCCCCAGGCCCACTGGAGCCTAGGATGTCACCCTGTGACACCACCTTATTATCTCACCATCAACCAATCAGAGAGTTGTGCAGGAGCTGATCACATAATGACATAATGACAACTCTTTTTGCACTTTACCCTGAATATGTCTTTAGGTCAATAGTCTTAAACATGACTGTACATTAAATTATTCTGCCTAATAATCTCTTTTCATCTTTTGAGACCAAACAAATTCCACTTTTTCTAGAGAGAATTTCTAGGGAGGCCTGACCCGCCTTACCTAGAGATAATTAATAATATTTTCCTATATGGTCCCATAGAATTTTTATATATCCTTGAGAGATGTTAAACTTTTTTTTAGTATATTTATTTCAATAACTATGTATTGTGCTAAAAATCATTTTAACCAGAAATATGCATTAGAACTTTACCCTTGTGGACTTAAAAAAATACTTTCTGAGTTTTGCTTCACCTAAGGATGTAGAAAACTTGAAGAGAACATCATTCTCAACCTGACAATGAGAAAAAGCTGGATAATCAACTAAATTTTAACTGTATTTTTTAGTTCATCAGAGAGCTGATGACCCCCTTCACCACACAAGCAAAAGAGGAGAAGGTGGCCATTATAGAAACTAATAAGAAGAAATCAGCTAAAACTTTAATAAATTCATAAAGGTCAAGTGTGGGCTAGTGTTTCCCTTTGAAATAGCTGAAAGCCACAAGCACAAAGAGAGTTTGTGTCCACTTCCAAGCTGTTTTCAAGGGCTTCCACCAAGTACTCAAGTTTGGAGCAAAGAGAGAGAGTCCCCTCAGTGGTACGGGCATGCAAGTGGTGATTAGTGGGCACTGCAGGACAGGCATGGCTCACTGCTCACTTCTCCAGACCCTTCTCTCATAGGAAAGGGCATGAGACACCCTTATCTCCTGGACTTAAACAAAGATCCATTGCATCTGTGCAAGGGGTAGAAGTAAAAGCTCTAGCAGGCAGGAAACCCTCATAGGACCTGGATCCTACAGGAATACAAAACAGAGTTCTGCTCCCTCTAGAAAGAGACAGGAAAACCTCTCTTGCCCGCAATCTACCACAGGTACAAGAAAGAGTTTTGCTGCCTTGGGAAAGAGAAGCAAGAACGCTGAGAAAGACCCTACCCAAAGCCTAGGTGTACAAACTGGGCAAGGAAAATCAAGAATTCTCCTGTTTCCACCACAAGGCTAGCACCAGATAACAAACAACAGTACCTAGTCTATCACTGGGGAAGGAGTAAAAGCATGGAGAGAGAGCCCTATGTGGGGTAAGCATATACCAGGAACACTAAAAGCTGAGAGGGTAGAGGAACACTGAGAAGACCCTTTTGCACACTGGGTCTTAATTTAAGCAGAAGGTAACAGCAGTTCACTATAAAGAGACTATGAAATCTGTGGAGCACTGAAGACAACGATAACAACACAAGTCCCAAACCCGGTGCAACTTGTTAATAGATTGACTCAAACTTCCCTCCCCATCCTCACACACACATACACAACAATCTCTCCAAAAGAAAAGTCATACCTTTCTCCAATAATAAAAACTATTTGTCTCAGTTTCTACTGACATTCTAAACACAGAATTTAGCACTCAAAAAAAGATTAGAATACAAAAAGGTGAGATAAAAAATCAGACTCAGAGATATTAGAGCTATTGGACAGGGACTTTATGACTGATATGTAAAGGGATCTAGTAGAAAATGTAGACAAAATTCATAAAGATTTAGAGAATTTACCATAGAGATGACAGTCACATGACAGTGCTAGAAACAAACTACAGAGTATTCAAGATGAAAAAATTCTTTGATGGGTTCTTTAGTCTACTGGATACAGCTAAGCGAAAAGTAAATTTGAAGATAGATCAATTAAATTAACCAAACTGAACTACAATGAGAAAATTTAAAGACTAAACAATAACAAGACAAAATAGAGCATCCAAAAACTGTGGGACGATATCAAATGATATAACTCATGCATATATGGAGCTCCAGAATGAGAAGACAAAGAGATTAGGACCAAAAGGATATTTGAAAACATTATGGTCAACAGTTGTCCCAAATTAAAGAAAGACCACAAACCACAGATCCATAAATTTTAAAGAAATATTTAAATACTAAGCAAATCAAACTTAGATGCATCATACCTAATCTAAAAACAGAGATAGGGAGAAAATCTTGAAGGCCTCAGAGAAAAAAAATCACATGCAGAGAAACAGATAAAAGTTAATTCAGACTTCTTTTTGGAAACCACATGTATTAGTTTCCTAGGTCTGCATTAACAAATTACCACAAATTGGGTGGCTTAAAACAACAAAAAATTTTTTTCGTACAGTTTTGGAGGTTATAAATCTAAATTCAAGATGTCAGCAGGACCACGCTCCCTGCCTTGGAAAGCTCTAGGGAAGAATGCTCATCTGCAACTTCCAGCTTCTGGTGGTTGCTGCAATCCTTGGCATTCCTTGACTTGGAGTTGTATCTCTCCTCTCCAATTTCTGCATCTGCCTTCTTCCTCCTGTATGCTTCTGTGTCTCTAAATTTCCCGTTCCTTATAAAGACACCAGTTCTTGGATTAGGGGTTACACTAATTCAGAATGGTCTCATCTTAACTTGATTACATCTCCTAAAACCTTATTTCCAAATAAAGTTTTATTTACAAGTATCTGTGTTTAGAATTGTCATGTATCCTTTAAGGAGCACAATTTAACCCTCAACAGATGTCCAAGAAGATTTAATTAAATGAATGTGTAATCAAAGTTTAGATATTGGGGAAATTTATTTGTTAAAGCCCTAAATTTTGATTAATTGCTTATGTAAATATTCTGTGAATATTTAACAAAATGTAACTTTAGTGTTTAAAAAGTAAGCTCTTTGTTTAATACATTGACAGGATAAATAACTTTTCATTAAACCAAGCAAAACTAAACAAAAAGTACACTCCAAACCTTTTGAACCTGAATCTACATGTATGGGGTTTATTATCTGTAAATTTAATATTCTCAGAGGATGTTGATGTACATATAGAATTAAGAACTATTATACCAGGCTGTGGGTCTATAAAGAGGCAAGGACCTAATTTGACATTCCTGAAGCCTGACATTGAAATTACTAGTTATTTGTAATGAATTAATGAAACAAAGAAAGACTTGGAGTAAGAAAAAATAATCACCCATTGTTGTCAATTTGAGTACAAATAACTGAAATCGATTATTAAAAAGGAGGCAACAGGCCCCAAATGGAATCACTTGTGCTAAACCCCATGTCAACAAACCAATACTTAATGCCTAACCTAACTGCAGTTTCAACTTCCCTAGCAATGTAACATTTAACCAGTCGACCTGGAATTACCTGGTTGAATTAGTGAGGTAATTCACTTGACAGACTCCTTCCCTTCCCCTTAGAAGGGAGACCTTGTCTGAAACAATGCATTCTTTGCTAATCATTTCCTTGTTGCCCCCTCTTTCTGCCATGAAAACCCTTTCCTTTTCTACAGCTCTGTAGATCTCCTTTCTATTTGCTAGATGGGATGCTTCCCAAATCATGAAAGTTTTAATAAAGCCAGTTTGGTCTTTAAATTTACACAGGTGAATTTTTATTGCTTAACACAATTTTATCAAACATTTAGAGAAGAGCTAACACCGATCCTTCTCAAACTCTTCCAAAATATAGCAGAGGGAGGAACACTCCCAAACTCATTCTACAAGGCCACCATCACCCTGATACCAAAACCAGACAAAGATGTCACAAAAAAAGAAAACTATAGAACGATATCACTGATGAACATATAAACAGAATCCAACATCACATTAAAAGGATCATACACCATGATTTAGTGAGGTTTATCCCAGGAATGCAAGGATTCTTCAATATATGTAAATCAATCAATGCGATACACCATATTAACAAACTGATGGATAGAAACCATATGATAATCTCAATAGATGCAGAAAAACTTTCTACCAATTTCAACACCCATTTATGATAAAAACTCTCCAAAAAGTAGGCATAGAGGGAATTTACCTCAACATAATAAAGGCCATATATGACAAACCCACAGCCAACATCATTCTCAATGGTGAAAAACTGAAACCATTTCTTCTAAAATCAGGAACAAGACAAGGATGCCCACTCTCACCACTATTATTCAACATAGTTTTGGAAGTTTTATCCACAGCAATCAGAGAAGAAACAGAAATAAAAGGAATCCTAGTCGGAAAAGAAGAAGTAAAGCTGTCACTGTTTTCAGATGACATGATACTATACATAGAGAATCTTAAAGATGCTACCAGAAAACTACTAGAGCTAATCAATGATTTGGTAAAGTTGCATGGTACAAAATTAATGCACAGAAATCTCTTGCATTCCTATACAATAAAGATGAAAAATGTGAAAGAGAACTTAGGGAAATACTCCCATTTACCATTGCAACAAAAAGAATAAAATACCTAAAGAGACAAAAGACCAGTGTGAAGAAAACTATAAGACACTGATGAAAGAAATTAAAGATGATACAAACAACAGAAATAAAAGGAATCCTAGTCGGAAAAGAAGAAGTAAAGCTGTCACTGTTTTCAGATGACATGATACTATACATAGAGAATCTTAAAGATGCTACCAGAAAACTACTAGAGCTAATCAATGATTTGGTAAAGTTGCATGGTACAAAATTAATGCACAGAAATCTCTTGCATTCCTATACAATAAAGATGAAAAATGTGAAAGAGAACTTAGGGAAATACTCCCATTTACCATTGCAACAAAAAGAATAAAATACCTAAAGAGACAAAAGACCAGTGTGAAGAAAACTATAAGACACTGATGAAAGAAATTAAAGATGATACAAACAGATGGAGAGATACACCATGTTCTTGGATTGGAAGATTCAACACTGTGAAAATGACTATACTACCAAAAGCAAGCTACAGATTCAATGCAATCCCTATCAAATTACCAATGGCATTTTCCACAGAACTAAAACAAAAATTTCACAATTTGTATGGAAACACAAAATATCCCAAATGGCAAAAACAATCTTGAGAAAGAGAAACGGAGCCAGAGGAATCAGGCTCCCAGACTTCAGACGATACTACAAAAAGTTACAGTAATCAAGACAGTATGGTACTGGCACAAAAACAGAAATATAGAACAATATTAAAACCCACACACATATGGTCACCTTATCTTTGATAAAGGAGGCAAGAATATACAATGAAGAAAAGGCAGCCTCTTCAATAAGTGGTGCTGGGAAAACTGGACAGCTACAGGTAAAAGAAAGAAATTAGAACACTTCCTAATACCATACGCAAAAATAAACTCAAAATGGATTAAAAACCTAAATGCATTGCCAGATACTATAAAACTCTTAGAGGAAAACACAGGAAGAACACTCTATGACATAAATCACAATAAGATATTTTTTGACCCAGTTCCTAGAGAAATGGAAATAAAAACAAAAAAAAACAAATGGGACCTAATGAAACTTAAAAGCTTTTGCACGGCAAAGGGAACCAGAAACAAGATGAAAAGACAATCCTCTGAATGGGAGCAAATATGTTCAAATGAAGCAACTGACAAATTATTAATCTCCAAAATATACAAGAAGCTCATGCAGCTCAATATCAAAAAGAACAAACAACCCAATCCAAAAATGGGCAGAAGACCTGAATAGTCATTTCTCCAAAGAAGATATACATATTGCCAACAAACACATGAAAGTATGCTCAACATCACTAATCATTAGAGAAATGCAAATCAAAACTACAATGAGGTATCACCCCACGCCAGTCAGAATGGTCATCATCAAAAAATCTACAAACAATAAATGCTGGAGAGGGTGTGAAGAAAAGGGAACCCTCTTGCACTGTCAGTGGGAATGTAAATTGATACAGCCAATATGGAGAACAGTATGGAGGTTCCTTAAAATGATAACAATAGAAGTACCTTATGACCCAGCAATCCCACTACTGGGCATATACCCTGAGAAAACCATAATTCAAAAACAGTCATGTACTACAATGTTCATTGCAGCACTATTTACAATAGCCAGGACATGGAAGCAACCTAAGTGTCCATCGTCAGATGAATGGATAAAGAAGATGTGGCACATATACACAATGGAATATTACTCAGCCATAAAAAGAAATGAAATTGAGTTATTTGTAGTGAGGTGGATGGACCTAGAGTCTGTCATACTGAGTGAAGTAAGTCAGAAAGAGAAAAACAAATACCGTATGCTAACATATATATATGGAATCTAAAAAGAAAAAAGAAAAAATGGTTCTGATGAACCTAGGGGCAGGACAGGAATAAAGATGTAGCGAATGGACTTGAGGACACGGGAAGGGGTAAGGGTAAGCTGGGACGAAGTGAGAGACTAGCATTGACATATACACTCCTAAATGTAAAATAGATAGCTAGTGGGAAGCAGCTGCATCACATGGGGATATCAGCTTGGTGCTTTGTGACCACCTAGAGGGGTGGGTTAGGGAGGGTGTGAGGGAGATACAAGAGGATGGGGATATAGGGATATATGTATACATAGAGCTGATTCACTTTGTTATACAGCAGAAACTAACACAACATTGTAGAGCAATCATACTCCAATAAAGATGTTAAAAAATAAATAAATAGATAAATAAATAAATTTACTCAGTTGTATTTTTGTTGTTTAACACAATCTATCTTTCAATCCTTAGACTACTTCTATTCTGTTTTCTTTTCATCATTGAACCATAATTTGAACTCTACTTTTTCAGGGTTCTGATGACCATTCTTTCCTTTTTTGAAGTGCTGTTGAAAAGCAGTGTGTGTGTGTGAGTGTGTGTGTGTGTGTGTCTATTAGTTGTGTATACATTGAAGATGACCTGTAAATATATAAAGAATGTGTTGTTGAATTGATCCTTGTTTCTAGGCTTATGAGCAGCTAGTGTGATATATGACAAATGACCTTAATGAAGAGTCTTTCTTTTCCAGGCCCTGTAGTTGTGTGTGATGATGTAGCCCAAGGTGAGGGTGTCTTCACTTTAATGCTGTCTTTTGTCCCAGAGGCAATTTTTGCTTTAGTTACCCCAACTGACATTAAAATACACTCAGTGATGTTTTATTCATGAAAGTAGACCTTGTGAATATAGCTCACAATACACCAGAGAGACAAAAATATCGCTACAATTGCACCTAAACTAATCTGTAGTTGTGTAACAAATTGACACACAAATTAAATTTTCACTGCTAATGCCTGACTTAACTCCATAATCATTCTCTGGTTTGGAATTCTGATAACGTAATTAGTTTAGCTCAGATTTGCTCATCAAAGATTACTGAAAATTGGAAGATATCAGGACTTCTTAAACAATATCTGTCATACCCAGGGAAGATTTTAAGGTTAAATCAACAACTTTGTACCTATTCTTTTACATTGTATTAGATTTAATGAATTTCTAGGTAGTTTTATTTTTCCTTGAGAATTGATTTAACCCACTATGGACATGTCTCTACCTCCTATACTTTCCCTTCATGTTCTATGGTAAGTCATCCTTGTGCTGAAAAACCTTCTGTTTTCCATATGATTGATCTTTTAGGTGGTGGATGTGACCTCGATGAAACAGAAAAATCACACCCTTTCATCTTTGGTTTCATCTTCTGAAAGAAGGAAGAATTGAGCTATTTACCAGTTGTTGTGAACTGTTCAAATTTCCTCTGGGGGGAAGAAACAGTTGCTTTCAAAGCTCTGAAGAGTCTAAAAAATGCTCCTGGGCTCAAGAAAGTAAATAAAGTGCAGTAAAGACTCTCAAAGACTGCTCTGGGGGCCTGAGATAAAAGTTTAGTCACTGTGAGAACCATTGAAACAGAAACCTGTGGAAAATACAGACAAGATCAGGAAGAATATCTGTTCAGTTAGCTTAAGTGTAGCAATACCATTCATGATCCTGATGAAGTAATAGACTGAAAGAAAATATGTGTGATTTCTTTCCAGAATCTGTGAGCTTGCAGGTTAAAAATAAAATTTACTGATTCTTGAGCTAGATTTATTAATATAGACTCTCACATTTGCTCTTTAATCTCTGTTTATAGGTTCCTGTTTTTACAACAGGCTCCTCCTTCCTTGTCTTCTGGATTCTGGACTCAGCACTGCAAATCTATCCTGCATGTTCACATAAAAATTTTAAAAATTAAAAAGTAATGGAAGATACTATTTTCATAACATTCTGTGGTACACAGACCCCAAGATGACCTCCAATCTTCTTCTGGGAGTCACACACCCATATAGACCTTTCTCACACTGAATAGTGTTTATTCTGTGTGTTATGAGATTAAATTTGGGGCGGGGATCTTTTTTTCTTTCTTTTTTTCATTTCTTCCTCCCTTTCTTTCTTTCTTTCTCTCTTCCAGGTGTGCCACTACATTCTTATGCTATTGCTTCTACTTGAAATATGATTGGTAACATCTTAACTGCTCTAAAAATCATTAAAGTGATATTCAAGGCCTTTCAAGTATGGACTCTTACCTACCATTTCACTTTTATCTCCCAGTGAAACTGGACTGCTTCAGATTTAATTATATGCCTCACAAATAGGATTGCCAGATATAACAAACAAAAAGCCAGGAAACCCAGTAAATTTAAATTTCATATAAACAATAAATAGTGTTTCTTCAGTATAAATATATCTCCTGTAATATATGGAATATATTTTTCTTAAATATTATTTGTTGCTTGTCTGAACTATAAATTTAACTGAACATTCTGTATTTTATCTGGAAACCCTATCAGTGCTCATGTATTTCCCTTTATCTTTCATATCTCTCTCCATCTCTATATTGAAATCTTATCTATCACTCAAGGAAAAGCTTAAATGCCACCTCTATTCCTGACTGTTTAATGATTGTCCTGGAACAAATAAAAGGTTTCCCATATCTCAACTTTTATGGAATTTGTATATTTTGAACTTAGAAATAACAGAATATAAATCAACAGACATTAGGGTTAATTTGGTTGGCTGTGAAATATCACCTGATTTATTGAACACAAGTTCTGATAAAGAGTTTTCTGTAGTATTGTGATAATGCAATCTCTATTATCCTGGTGAAATATTTGATTAGCTGGCAATCTCCTCACTAGTTCACTGTGGTGCAGCAGTTTTCACCCTTAGTTATTGCTCAACAAGAGTTAGTTTCTTTTTTTTTTTTTTTTTTTTTTTTTTTTTTTTTTGTGGTACGGGGGCCCCCTTTTGCTGCGGCCTCTCCCGTTGCAGAGCACAGGCTCCGTATGCGCAGGCTCAACGGCCATGGCTCACGGGCCCAGCTGCTCCGCGGCACGTGGGATCTTCCCAGACCGGGGCACGAACCCGGGGGCACGAACCTGTGTCCCCTGCATCGGCAGGCGGACGCGCAACCACTGCTCCACCAGGGAAGCCCTAGTTTCATTTTTTAACCTCCAATCTGTTTGTTGTAATCACATAAATTAACTAAACAATGAAACTTGAGAGTGAGAGTTGTTATTTTTATGAAAACTAAAATATGTGTTTCAAAAATCTCCATAAAGGCAAGTTGCTAAAAAAAAATTATTAAATTGGATGTGGAATTAAAAACAAAAACTGCAAAAGATTGAGAAAACAACAACAATAAGATCCAGAATGATATTATATTCAGATTGCTTTAACTATATTTAAATTCTTAATTCACTTTAAAGGAGTCAATACTGGAAATTCTAGGTGACATGTTATTAATACGGTTTATGTTAGAAAAAGGAAAGGAGTTCCAGTTGGTTCAACTATACTCACACACAAAAAAGTCCTGGCTATACCACAAAGGGTGGATGAAGGAATATATCTTTTTAGGTGTGGGTTCAAAAATAAAATGATTACAGTAAATAGGTATTCATCTATGCTATCATTTTAATTCAATATTTTATTTTACTTTTTAATTGAAGTATAATTGACATACATTATATTAGTTTCAGATGCACAACAAAATTATTCATTTGTATACATTGCAAAGTGATCCCCACAACAAGTCTAGTTACAAAATTACAACATTTTGTTCTTGTGATGAGAACTTTGAAGATTTACCTTCTTAGCAACTTTCATATTTGCAATACAAAGTTATTGACTCTAGTCACCATGATGTACATTAGATCCCCATGACTTTTTCTATAACTGGAAGTTTGTACCTTTTGTTTCCCTTCACCGATTTCACCCAAACACCCTTCCCTCTGGCAACCACCAATCTATTCCCTGTATCTATGAGTTTTGTTTTGTATTGTTTGTTTGTTTTGTTTTTTAGATTCCACATATAAGTGATATTATACAGTATTTGTCTTTGGCTGATTTATTTCACTAAGCATAATACACTCCAAGTCCACCCATGCTTTTGCAAATGAAAAAAATTTTCATTCTTTTTTAGGACTGAGTAGTATTCCATTGCATATAGATACCACATCTTCTCTATCCATTCATCATTTGATGGAGACACTTAGATTGCTTCCATATCTTGGCTATTGTAAATAATGCTGCAACAAACACAGAGGTACATATATCTTTTCAAATTAGTGGGGTTTTTTTTTCCTTTGGATAACTACCCAGAAGTGGAATTGCTAGTTCATATGGTAGTTCTATTTTTAATTTTTTGAGGAACCTCCATACTGTTTTCTATAGTGGCTGCACCAATTTACATTCCCATGAACAGTGCACAAGTGTTCCCTTTTCTCCACATCCTGGCTCACATTTGTTATTTATTGTCCTTTTGATAATAGCTGTCCTGAGAGGAGTGAGATGATATCTCATTGTGTGTTGGATTTGCATTTCCTTGATGATTAGTGATATAGAGCATCTTTTCATATGACCGTCTATATGTGTTCTTTGGAAAAATGTCAATTTTGAACCTATGCCCATTTTAAACATCAGATTTTTTTTTATTGAGTTGTATGAGTTTCCTATATACTTTGGATATTAACCCCTTATTGGACATATGATTTGCAAATATCTTATCCCATTCAGTAGGCTGCCTTTTTATTCTGTTGTGGTTTCCTTCACTGTGCAGAAGCTTTTTAGTTTGATGTAGTCCCATTTGTTTATTTTTGCTTTAGTTGCCCTTGCCTTTGGAATGAGAGCCAAAAAAATATCACTAAGGGAGATGTCAAGGAGCTCACCACCTAGATTTTCTTCTAGAAGTTTTATGACTTCTGGTCTTGCATTCAAGTTTACAATCCATTTCAAGTTAATTTTTGTGTACGGTGTAAGATAGTAGTCAGTTTCATTCTTTTGCATGTGGCTGTTCAGTTTTCCAAACACAATTTATTGAAGAGACTGTTTTCCCCATTGTATATTATTGGCTCCTTTGCCATAAATTAATTGATCATATATGTGTAGGTTTATTTCTGGTATCCCTATTCTGTTCCACTGATCTGTGTGTTAATTTTATGCCAATACCATGTTGATTTGATTAATAGAGCATTGTAATATAGTTTGAGATAAGGGAATGTGGTACTTAGAGCTTTGTTCTTCTTTCTTAAGATTGCTTTGTCTAATTCTTCCAATTCATGAGTGTGGACTATCTTACCATTTATTTGTGTCTTTTTCAATTTCTTTCAACAATGCCTTATACTTTTCAGTGTACAGATCGTTCATTTTTTGTTTAAATTTATTCCTAGGTATTTTATTCTATTTTTTTATTCAATTGTAAATGTTATAGTATAAAAGTGATGCCGGGGCTTCCCTGGTGGCGCAGTGGTTGAGAATCCGCCTGCCGATGCAGGGGACACAGGTTCGTGCCCCGGTCTGGGAAGATACCACATGCCGCGGAGCGGCTGGGCCCGTGAGCCATGGCCGCTGAGCCTGCGCTT
>NC_041221.1:1369932-1402565 GCF_002837175.3 Physeter macrocephalus
GGCCACGTACCACACACACACACACACACACGCACACACACACAAAAGTGATGCTGGCTTTGTAGAATAAGTTTGGAAGTGTTCCTTCCTCTTCAATTTCTTAGGAATAATCTGAGAAAAATAGACGTTAACTCTTCTTTAAATGTTTGGTAGAATTCAGCAGTGAGGCCATCTGGTCCTGGACTTTTGTTTGTTGGGAATATTTTTATTATTGATTCAGTTTTATTACTGGTATCAGTCTCTTCATGTTTTTTTTTAATTTCTTGCTGATTCACTCTTGGGAGATTGTAAATTTCTGAGAATTTATCCATTTCATCTAGGATGTCCCTATTGGTTTTCAAAGCCAGACCTTCTGGGGGCTCACCCAACAGTTTGGGTGCCTGATGTGGGTTGTAAACCCCTAGCTCTTCAGGGATAAACTCTGTATTTGTGAGACCCTCCTGATTGTGGGTCTCTGCATTAGGAGTGGGGTTTTGACAAGACCATGTCTCTCCCTCTCCTAACCATCTCCATGTGGTCCTTTTATCTTTTGCTATGGATGAGCTGTTAAGCTAGTTTTCAGGCCTTTTCTGCAGGAAATTGTTCCACATGTAGCTACAGATTTGTTTTGTCCATGGGTACAGGCAAGTTCAGGGTCTTTCTACGCCACTATCTTGAACTACCTCCTTTGATTCAATATTATACTCAAATAAGGTGTACCAAAGTTAAAATATTTATTGGAAAGTTAAATCTATTTAATAACACTAACATATCTCAAGAAAAAATATATAAATAGAAGATTCTTATTCACAAAGATACTTTGAAATAAAGAGTACAGAATATTAAACTCAGTAAGGGAATATATAGATTTGCTCAGGGCAGAAGAATTCTTAATTTAGACACTTAGAGCATTTGCATTGCATTTATTGAAGACTCTACAGCCGTTGAACTCTTTCACACTATCTAAGGTGAGGACCTTGTGTCAATTCATCTCAATTCCTTTCCTATTGATAATGTGGTTTTTTTAAAAAAACAGCCTTTTATTTTGATTTTTATTTGACATACTTCCTAACCTATTTACCGAGATAGATTGTGGCTAAGTAGATGATGGAGAATTTGAGTTTCACTGTTTTCTGAAAGTTATCTCATACTCAAACTAACTTTCTAATGTCTATCAGTTTTTTTTTTGTATGTATATTAGTGCATGAGCATTGATTTCACTGGTTCTCATAACTCTGTGAGAGAAATTAGTCCCTGGTTCCTTAAAAGAAGAAAACAAATTTTGCAACTTGACAACCTATCTTAAATAATTCTGTTTCTAGACAAATTCAGCCGTTTCCCCCAATAGCAATACCATCCTTGGCAAACTTCTGTAGTGTGGCTGTCTTTTATAGTAATGCTCATAGTACCTTCTGATGTATAATTATCTATGCACACACTTTATCTCCCCTACTGTTTTGTGAAGTGCTTGAGGACAGAAATTTATGTCTTCTACATAATTTTGTGAAGTGCCTGGCACATAGTGAGCTGCATATTGAATGTATTTGAGTTAAACTAAGCTGATAAACTTCTTGATGTCCAACTCTAGTGCTTAGGGCAGGAGATGCCTTATACTTGAGCATATACAGTCACAGCTTGGTTACTGAAGGAAAACTTTAGGGAAAAGACATTTCTCATTGGCATACTGTAAAGAGCTTTCTTCCTCTTTCCTCGACATGCTGTCCTGTTAAAATGAAGTATTTTTCCCTTTAGACCCATGGACAAGCAAAGCAGCATACTTAATTGTAAGACAGTGATGACTGCCCTTGAACCATCTTGGCCTTGAAGGTTTCTCTTTTCTCTGCAGAAGAACACAGTGATTCTAAGATAGAAATTAAAGCAAATACAAGAGGTAGAATTTTGGGTCTGACTTTTATCTGACAATCAGCTATTTTTGTTCCTATTAGGGAAATGATTTTTTGGCCAGGATTTATTTACTTAGACTTGGCATAACAGGTTTATAAACATAAACATAAGCAGGAACATATATTAATCTTAGAATATGGATATATTTAAAGAGTTTTGCATAAGGTGTCTGTTAATTCAGATCCAAAATCTCCCTCTGTTCTCCACTCTTCTGTCCTGTCATTTGATGCTTTGAGGCATGCCACAATGAGAAAATTACCCTAACCTTTACACCATTTTCCTCTGGGAAGAGTATTTCAGATGGCATCCCTTAAGTTCAAGAGCTTAAATCTACTTTTATATCCTCTCTCATATTTAATGTAATGTCTTCATCATTCTCAGCTCTATTTTTTCCACTCTTATTTTACATATTTTCTACCTCTATTATCAATTTTAAAGCATATCTTTTGTAGAAATAGTAAATCTTTTTGTATCTTTATGATTCAAATTTTTGATTTATTTTAAATATTCCTACTTACTGCTTCATTTTTCTCTATTGTCAAACCGCAAATCTTGCATTTACCTCTGCTATTTTAAACACTCTTTATGCATTTTTCCCTACTTATTACCTTTTATGTCCACTACAGGTGAAATTTGAATCCCTCTCTTATCCTATGCTGTGTTAGTAAAAGTTAATCTTGATTTTACTCAACAATTATCGTGTCTAAAGTTCCAAAAAAACACAAGATTTGACATGCACATACTCATGTACATTCATTGAAACAACTTTGGCTTTGTGACATCTGTACATAGATAAAATTTCAAGAATCTTCATCGTATACTTCTGTCAGTATTTCTTTAACTAAAGCATGCATTTAATTCATTTGGAAGATTTCTAGGTCCCAGAAGAAAGAATTATGATTTAGTAAGTAGGTCTGAGATGGAGACTAGAAACAGATGTTCTTTAATCAATATCCCAGGTCATTTTGGTGAATACATGCATTGACAAACACTAATTATACAGTACCCATGATAAAAATTCTATACTGAAAATCTGGTACTTTCAATGAATATTAATCAAAGTATTTTACAACACTTTTTGTTTTATATAAACTTTTTAAAGAGGCTTTGAAATCTTGGACAAGATTATTCATATAATCATTCATATAAACATATAAACATTTATTTTCTCTAATGTGATAGTCCTTGTAAATATAGTAGTCAAAAAAAGGAAGCAAAAATCCCTGGCCTCATGGAGCTTCAGTGAGGTGTTAGACTATAAATAAAATAAATTACTGAAATATGTAATATATTAGTTAGTGATAAATCCAAAGGAAAATAAATCTGGGAAAAATCATGGGGTAGAGTTTGAAATTTTAGATCAAGAGGTTATGGAAGGCTCCCTAGGAAAGTGACTTTACTGTGTTATCTTTTACAATGCTAGGGTGATGTTTAAAATACTTGTTAAAAAAAAAAAAAAAATGTGACCTGGGAAAGACTAGCTCCAACATGCTCCAACTTGCCATCATCCTTTCTCTGACCTTCTCAAGCCTGCTCCAGTACTGAGTTTCTTCATTGTATCTGGTTTCTTTGGTTATAAGGAAAAGATACTGATAAGGCTATCATCAGGTAGTTTACAAAATGAATGGGAAACCAGGTCTGTAGAACAAGACTCAGAAATAGACCAAGCACCAAAGCACCAGAGATCACTTGACTCTCTCATCACAACCCTTCCTCTTGTAGAAAGAAACTTAATTAAATTATTTCCCAGTTTGTTTGACACTCATCTCTACATCCAAAGTCTAACAAGAACCATCTGACAACAGTCAATTCACATGCATACTTTCTGGTCATACTGGGGTACAACAAGGAAGCACTTGGCAGAGGGAATAGCTTAAGCTCTTGTACAGGCAGAACCTCTAGATTTAGAGACTCATCCAGAAAGCACACACTACAGGAGAGGTCATACCCATTATCATCATGATTCCCCCCAGCTCTGCAGTCTCCACATCAGTATATATAAGCACCTGGTTTAATCTCATTAGACACACTCTTTCTATTAGTGTGTTATATAAACTTTTCTGTGCTAACAGACTGGTGAATATAATGAGTTATACATCAAATGACAACTCTTACAATAAATCCCATTGAGAGAAATAACTTGCAGAGTGAAACACATTTTCTCCTTCAGGACTTCTTTAGCTGTTTAGCTGGACTAGAAGGCTGTGATTGGACAAATGCCAACTTATATGATTGACATCTAGAGAACAGAAGACATTGAAAGGGAAGAGGCAAGAAAATTGGGACTAGCTGACTACTTAAAAAAATAGGAAAAATAAATTAATAAGAATTTTCAAACTGTGTGCCTTATCTTCTTGTTTTGAACTGACAAGAAAATTTCATTTCTTTTGTGCACTTTGTTTTTCATAACAGTTTTCTGATCTCAGTGACCTCTCCTTTCTCTGCAGTCGGCTTTGTGCAAAGCCTGTTCTGGTTCCCACAGGAGTGTTTGCAGTAGTGGCATTTGCAGTAGGTGGAGACGGCATTTCTAAAAATTTCTGTCTGTGCTGGAAAATAAGACATATGCACTGACATTTCCAATTTGAGCACAATAGCTCTTCTTTAATTCTGTATTGTAAATGCCACTTCTGTATTTAATTTTCTTTGATTTTTCCTGGTGCATTCATTTCAATAATTCTCTTCTCTACAGAGCCTTCTTATTTTTGGTATGTTTATTCTAGTATTTTTCCACAGACCCATTTTTATAATTCTGTGTTATTTAATTTACATATGGGGAAAAAAGGGAGTTGAGTTATTATACAAGGGATTTACTTTAGTGTCATAGGCATATGTTTTAAAATGTAAACATTCTGGGGAAAGGCAAATATATTTAGATTTACTTATGTTCATAATCAAAGAAGTACTCCCTTTACTCAAACAAGTGATTAGAGTATAAATATTGGAACAAAAAGATATGTGTTATGAATTATCTAATTTTGCCTCCCCATCTGAACATTAACAAGTTTTTCTGCTTGAAATTGATACCCATGGTCTCTGAGTGTGGATAGAAGGTACTGGGAATTTTTTCAGTAGTAACTTATTGACTTTTGAGATTTTGGAGGAAAATATTCTGTTCCTAAATATTTCTGTCCTCATTCTCTCTGGGAACCAAGAACTGTGATATACTGACTCTCCTCTGAAGCAGTATGGACCACAGAATCACCTTCTGGTGATTTGTTAGAGGGCAGGTACCTGAGCCCTACTCAGAACATAATGAATAATAAGATCTAGATATTAGCTTCTACATTAAAAAATCTCAGATGAATCTTCTCTAGAGTTTGAGAAATAGTTATAAATAGTCCTTCTTTCCCCATAGCTGATATCATTTGATCTCCAAATTCAGAAACTTTTCTTATCTCTAGAACACATCCAGAAAGTAACCTTGAAAACAGTCAACACAAAACAGGGAAAGGATAGTCTTTTCAATAAATGGTGCTGGGAAAACTGAATATACATATGCAAAAGAATGAAACTGCATCCCTATCTTACACCACTCACAACAATTAACCTGAAATAGATTAAAGACTTAAATTTAAGATCTGAAATCATAAAACTCCTAGAAGAAAGCATAGGGGAAAAGCTTTTTGACATTATCTTGAAAATAAATTTTTGGATATGATTCCAAAAGCATAGGCAACAAAAGCAAAAATAAATAAGTGGTATTACATCCAAATAAAAAGCTTCTTCAAGAAAATGAAACCATCAACAAATGAAAATGGAATAGGAGATAATATTTGCAAATTATATATCTGATAAAGAGTCACTATGTAAAATATATAAAGAACTCTCATAATTCAGTAGAAGATAAATCTAATTAAAAAATGGGCAGAAGATCTGAATAGACATTTTTCCAGAGAAGACATATAGATGGCCAACAGATACTTGAAAAGATGCTCAACATCACTAATCATCAGGGACATGAAAATCAAAACCACAATGAGATAGCACCACACACCTGTTAGAATATCTATTTTCAAAAAGACAAGAATTAAAAAGTGTTAGTGAGAATGTGGAGAAAAGGGAGTTAATAATAGGAGGTGATGGATGTGTTAATTAACTTGATCGTGGTAATCATTTTACTATATATATATATATATATATATAATTTCCCCTTTAAAAATATGCAATTTTATTTGTCAATTATTCCTCAATAAACTGAAAAAAATAAAAGATATCGAAGAGGGAAAAAACAGTCAGTGCATTGAATAATTTAGGATTCAGCATCTAATCACTCATGTTTTTCCTTCTTGTCCTGTTTTCTCTCCAGACAGTGTCCAGTATGTTTTTTAATCTGCCTAATAACCTTACCCCTAGAGGGTTAAGACTCTGGAACATTCAATTCCCAGGACTGCATTCCTCTTTGTGACCTAGTTCATAGATTCTTTCTATTTTTCATTCTCTACCCATGTTCAGATTGACTTTATTGGTTTGAGATCCTTCAAGTCATGGCTAAGGTGCCATGTATTATCACAAGAGGCATGCTTCAGTCTCTCAGGCTGAGTTCCACCTCTGGGCTTCTCCCTGCTCCTACCACTAAATTAGCTTTGTCCAGTTACATTGAAGTGCCAGTTGGTTTCTAGGGTAGGCTTCCTTACTAGACAATAAGGAAATCTAAGGCAGGCATTTTATTGTATGAATTCTTGCATTTGCAGAGCCTATGAATTACTTGACTTCCAATAAGCACATCATAAATACTTGTTGCACTGATAGGAATGGAAGCAACCACAGTTTCTGTGCCAGAGAATGATTATGATGAAAAATCTGATTCTTGCTGTGCTATTTCACCATTTAATTCCAATTTTTGGTCTTTGATCATAACTTAACATATTGTAGCAAAAAAGAGAGCCAGGAACATTTTGTTCTCTGACTACATGATGTTTACTTTAAAATTCCAGAGAATTGAGAGCTCCTATTTTCTTTAGACTTAATGAAAGTCCATGATTTAAAATAAACTAATTATTGTTGAAGTCTAGTTTTCAATTTGAGTGAAAGAAAGTGTGACTTTTAAAAATCTTAATTAAGCCACTGGCATAACAATAATAATCATTTTCTTTTCACTGATTAAGTCAGAGAGCTCGGACATCTTTTGTCAGTGAGTAAGCCACAGATGGGCACAAGAGGTTTGATAAGAGTGATGTGCTAATGGCTTTGAAAACAAATATTTATTTGAATTTTCTTGAACTTTTGTGAGCTCCTGAAAGTCCATTATTCTCAAAATTCTGGATTTGGCTTTAGCTTAAAAAATGTTAAATGTAAATTATGTAAGATGAATTGAAGTCATTGCTGTATATTTTTCTTTGTTGAAATATATGTGTGCTTACCTCCTGTGTCATCAAAATAAGATCTTGAAAGAAAGTATAAATAAACTTAAGTGATAGAAAGTATTCAATTGAAAAATCACGCCAATTTCTTCTGCTTTTAAAACTGCTTTACCAAATTATCTACTATCTTACTGTGATAATAATTAGGTCTGCTAAAATTTTAACTAAATTTTTTGAATTAGTGGGTTATTTATGTAATTTCGGTGGGAGAAAAATTGGTAGAAACTTTTGGAGGGAAATTTGGCAAAATATAACAGCACAAGTAAACATACTCTTCGAAGTTTTTATGTATAGATTTATCCTAAAATGTGCTCAAATATAGGAAAATGTTTAGATAAATATATTTATTGCAGATTTTTAAAAATAACTGTTCAAACTTGAAAAAAATTGAAAGTTCAACAGTTGAACAAGATTACTACTTGATTTAGGGATTGTGGTTACTCTTGATTATTTTTCTTTGTATGACTTTCTTATGCTTTTGAAAATGGTTATGATGAACAGTTATTTCTTTGGTAATCAAATAAAATTTTACAGTTACTTGAAAAAATATAATGAATTAACAGTTTACTTGAAATGGTTTCCACTAGGTTTCTAGTTATAGTTCCACTGAGTATTAAAATTGTTTATAAATTACCTTGTTTGGTGTTGGGTCTTGACCAAGCTATTCATCCTTTTAGCGTCAGCAGATCCAGGGACAGAAAAAATCAACTTAACAAAGTTTTACTAAACCTTAGACCCCATACCAAGACGTAGGAAATATTAATACATCAGAAATTCCCACTCATATCGGAAGCTACTACCTCCAAGATTAGGTACCTACAAGTTATCTTTCTACTGCATGAAAAATCACACAGACACACACATACACACACACGCACATACACACACATTTAAAATGATACATTTTCATATCCTTGGAGAATGATGGTGCCAGCTTAATCCATATTTTTTCTGAAAGGGTAATGTGTAACACAGAGAAATATATTTAGCTATCACAACATTCTATGAAAGGGAATAATTTGCTTCCTCTTGGAAATAATTGATGCTGAGATGGATCAGATTAGACACTGTCTATGTCTACGTCTATACCCATGTCTGTCTATCTATCTATCTATCTATCTAATCTAACAGTTCTTGAAAGGGCTCTTTAACTGGGAATTTTATCATAACAAGCCCTGCTTAGAATCCAGAAACTATATTCCACCAGAATTACACATGCAATCTGGATGTTTACTGAAACGCTCCCTTCAAAATTATCATCTTAAAATATATGGGATAAGAACGATATTAGTTTTCACTAAGCCTATTGAATTTTCTTCTCTGAAGTACCCCTCAGCTTGGGTGCCTCCAGGAGACTGTTTACTGCTGCTCATTGGTCACTTCAGTTTGTTCAAATGTTACTCCTTGGAATCATGTGTGTTCTCAAAAGGAGCCAGTAAGGAGATGGGCTGGAAGGAGACTCTTCTCTTTACCTTGTAACATGTTATGCAGATATACTTGTTTCTTAATTTTCCTAATGATTAACTGAAGAGTTAATGAAGGGACAAGCTAAAGTGTTTTAAGGACAAGAATGTCTTCTAGTGTCCTCTGCCCCAATATTTACATACTAGTTTTAGATCTCATTTCCCTTGCTCTCCACTTAAAATTTTCTCATCAAAAAGTCCTCTATTTCAAGGCTGCCTAAGTCAATCTCTCCACCACCCTCCCCAAATTGTTTTCCAATGGGGAGGAGCTCTTGGCCCAGGCAAGTGATCAAAAGTATTGGCTCTGGAACCTATAATTTAGATGTTTTATTTAGCTAACAACACTTGTATTAAAGAAGAAGCTGACATTTCACAATAAAAGGAATTTAAATAAAAATCCAAAATTTTGGGGCTTCCCTGGTGGCACAGTGGTTGAGAATCGCCTGCCGATGCAGGGCACACGGGTTCGTGCCCTGGTCCAGGAAGATCCCACATGCCGCGGAGCGGCTGGGCCCGTGAGCCATGGCCGCTGAGCCTGTGTGTCCGGAACCTGTGCTCTGCAAAGGGAGAGGCCACAACAGTGAGAGGCCCTCATACCACACACGGGTTCGTGCCCCGGTCCGGGAGGATCCCACGTGCCGCGGAGCGGCTGGGCCCGTGAGCCATGGCCGCTGAGCCTGTGTGTCCGGAACCTGTGCTCTGCAAAGGGAGAGGCCACAACAGTGAGAGGCCCTCATACCACAAAAATAAAATAAAATAAAATAAATTAAAAAAATTAAAAAATCCAAAATTTTGTCTCTTCTAGTAAATCCAGAGTCTCTGACAATAATTCACTAGAGTTGAGTAGGAGCTGGTTTCTGTAGATAGAGCAGCTGCTTTACTTGTTTAGTTACATGCTCCCTATAGGCATCTAAGTTGGAGACCTTTGCCCAAGAATCTTCTCCCTCTTCATCTACATTGAAGTTGGAACCATTGACTATGTACTGTTCCCTTGGGCTTCAGGCCTGGTGGTCACAGTGAATTTCAGTTTATGGTGCAAATCCAATAAAATGTTGAAGGGAAAGGTGGGCAAAGAGGAGATCCAGTTTTCCCCTAGTGAGTGAAACTATTAGAATACACACACACACACACACACACACACACACACACACACAAATAATAATAAAACTTTAAAAAGAATACACACACAAATACACACACACACACCTAAAGTGTAAAATTGATTTTTATGGAAAACAGTGCACTCAAGAGGCTAAATAACAAAAGAAGGCAGCAAGACCCTTTTTTTTTTTTTCCTTTTTACCTTGGCACCTCCTGAAATAATAAAGGAGCTGTATGTCCATTTTATCTGAGCCTCCTTTAATTTCCCAAGGTCTTCTTAATCTCCCTCTGAGACTTGGGGCTAGCACCATAAGGGGATAATTCTTCAGTTACTTCTATTCCTTTACAATATATGTAAAAGCATATTTTTATATGACACAAGATAAGGAATAAAGTAGAAATAAAAGGACAGGTTCAGATATAAAGGCCCATTTCTTCTCATTATTGAATTGGTAAGAGAGGCTTACATTTAGCTTTCCCTTTTTTGGCTTTTTAAAGTGCCTCATCCTGTCCTTTCCTGAGGCTGGTCTATGCTTGGATGTTAGTTTTTCATGCAAGGTCTCACTAAATAATATTTGTTCTGTGTTCTCAGGCTGTGTTTATGCCATTGTTCACACTTCCCTTTATCACCAAGATGTTTATATTGCTGTTAAGGAGGTCTATTTTCTCCAACAGCCTTGACAAAATGATAGCTTCCTGCATTCATTATTTGCCTGGGAGAGCTGCAGTTCTATGACCCACAAATCTGAGACTTCAGCTATGTGTGTTTAACACTCTTGGTTTTCTCTCTGTTCTTTGCCCTGACTGGAAAGCATGCTTTACACTTGTTAGTGAAGTAGGGTCCTGGTTGAGACAAGGTAGAGAGAAGCACATGGAGATTGTAATTTCATTGTAAACCCTCAGGTTAACCTCAAGAACAACCATTTCATGCTCACTGTCAAGTGGGATACAAAAAGAATCAGTCTTCCTAATTATATGCTTTCAGACTCATTATTTTTAATGTCTTCCAATGTAGTATAGGAATTATATTATCTTGACCTAATATATTTTCTGAACCGGACCAAGGAAGACTATGCTTTTCACTTGATGCTTTGACCTTCTTGCCCTTATAAACCCAAAGAAAATTTTCAGAAAAAAAAAAAAAAAAGAAAAGAAAATGGGTAACTGGTGATTAGGGCTTTATTGATCTGAAGACCAAGGAGTTATAGGCAGGGACTTCACAGGATCTCATGAAGAGGACACTTAACAGCATTAAGAGTTGAAATCTCCCTAAAACATGAGGGCACAGGTACTAGAATTTTCAAAAGTGATAATAGGGGACAACAACTATGTTTCCTGGTTTAAGAGATGATTGTGAAAGTCAGTACTACTTGCTCATAGCAATACAACCACCTAGAAGCTGAAAGCCCACAAAGCACCCAAAGACCCGAAGATATTGTTACCACGTGAGTCCGAGATGGACTGAAACTGTGCAGTAGCAGCAAAGACTGTAATCTAGTGACGGGATTCAACCTGGAGTGAGAAAACATGGCAGCTGGGAGGCTATTTGGGAGCTCCCAAAAGCCCTTTGGAGCATCACAGTATAGGCAGTATTTGATCAAGTCTTGGCTCTCAATGAGTGTGGATAGCACAGGTAGGAAGGATATGCAAAAGAAGAGTGAAATGGTTTTGTGACTTTGTCTTGGTTGTATTTTCAAGCTGGTGTGGATTAGCAAAACATGGGGTTTTATATGAGTTACCATAATAAAATAATAGCAGAGATGACTCTCAGTATAACCCAAAATGTCCCCATGACGTATGCTTTGTGGAAACAAAACAGTTACATTAATATTAATATCTGAATTTCATTAATGTGGAGTGCCATCTCCAGCTGTTTCAGGATTCAATTTCTTTTCTCAGAGTTTCCTTCATTTATATTTGGGAAAACTTCTTACATTTTCTTCTTAGAAGCCAAGGCCTAGAAGAAATTTTCTGGAAATAATTGATGACAGGAGCCACTGTGCCTGCTCCTCCATGAGTAAATTGTTCAGCCAGGTGACACGTGTCGGGCTGATCATTGTGCAATGGTTCCACATGCCAAGGGAAGACTCCAACTACATGAAGGGGAGAAAGACCGTCACATGCAAGCCACCAGAATCAGAAGTCCAGACACTTCTGCCCACTGCATCTTGGTACCTGAGTTGCCAAGAAAAACACAATAGTCAAGCACTGGATGAACAATGCTTTTACTGACATGCAGAAGAGAGGGCAAGAACAGCTCCAATAATATGCAGGTTCATGACCAGCAGGTTACCCCAGCAGCTGATGCAAGGCAGTTGGCCTATGAGCACAGCTCTTGTGACACATCAGAAAGACAACTGTCCCTCCCCACTAGAGTCTGAAATACTGATAATTGAGATCATGCCTGAAGGCCGTTGATGTACATGTTTATGTAACAAAGGAATACTCATTTAGCCTGAAACAGGAAAAGATATTCCCACACAAGGTGATAAGCCCTGCACAGGCCATATGGACTCTTTATCTCTGGGTAAGGAAGTTTCAGGCTCAAGGCACATTCTCACATGGCCAAGTGGGGGTCAAAAGACTGTGCACAGGAGACTACTTTTCCCAACAGGATTACTATGATTCCACTGGGCAAAGAATTTCTCTGGAAACAACTACCCAGGGCATTTAGACTGGCAAAGTTCTATGATAAACTATGGTAGAATGAAGGGAATGGTTCACTGCTCAACTCTGTCCTAAATATTCTCACCTAGCCTCTAGAAAGAAGCAGTCCTGTGTCTGTGTGTTTCCTTTCCTTTGTCAAAACAAATCCTCTAGTTTTATCCAACATCTTTTTTCGGATACGAGGTCAGAGCAAGAGTCTTGGGTTAGATTGAAAACAGAAAATCATCATGTTCTTCTTTTTAGTCACCCTTCCACAGTGCCTAAGCAGAAGAACATGCTTTATGCTTTCCAAACAAAGTCATCATCGAAAAAAAAAAAAAAAAACAAGTCCTCTATTCCCCACAACACACACATTAATTAAAGAAAACCAAACTACAACAGTGTAAAAATGAAACAGATTTTCTCCATTATAACTTAGAAAACCGTTGAGGAGGGGGTGTTGATTCTCTCAAATCCAGACCAGACTTTGCTTAGGCTCCATCAAACCTACCTTAGCTACCTAAAGTAGCTCACTCTAACTCTGATTTCTTTCATCATGCTTATAAACTGAATTTACAAACTTAGTCCTCTTTGTCTGGTTGCTTTAATTTTGATTCTCTTTCTGCTTCTCTTATTCCCCTACAACATTCTCCTCATATTCAGAATTTCTTTTTCAGTTTCTATGTATTATTCTCTCTAACACATGGACTTGAGAACAGCTTTAATATGTGAAGTCATATGTGTGCCTATATGTCAGAAAGGATTCTATGTTATGCATAATGGAAATAATTCAAGGTGTCTTGGGGTGAAAAGGGAAAAGTTGGGGAAAATGGGTGAAATATGAAGAGCTCTGGTGTGCTGGACAACAGGACTCATAATGAAGATCATGCTAAAGGAAAAGTCTGGATTACCAGGCAGTTCGCTTATGATGAACATGATGTCTAACCATCCCCATATAGTTATATAATTTGTGCAAGATTCAAAGCATGAAGAGGAAGCCTGAGATTGTCTGATCCTCATTCACATGTCTGCCTGACTCCTGAGAACACCAGGGTGTGGGAAAATGGCCACTACTTCCAAAGTCTATACATATTAGATATTCCCCCCAAGGGAAGATTGAGGTAATGATATAAAAGAAGCTTAGTATTGAGTGGCCCAAAAGTGACAGATACTCACCAAGAAAGGCAAGCTCGGTGGTCTCACAATTTTAACTGGACTTTGTCCTGGAAAATACTATAAACCTATCAAAAATATTATTAATCATGTTTTTAAAGATATTGACCCAATCTTCTGTCTTTAGCATCCAAGAATTTATCCTACACTTACCTGTATAAACTGAATAAGGTTTGTGTGACTATTATTAGACTAAGGGAAATCTTAGTATAAGGACTTGTATATCTTTAGCATTTCCCATGTTTTTATACAGTCTTCATATCAACTGCTTTGATGGTTCTATAATTTCATCAAACACATAAGTCATAATTTGCTTATGACCCCCTGCCTCAGCCCATGCTCACCCTATTCGCCATTTAGGTTATTTTTGTTTTGCTGGCTAACATAGGTAATGACATATATAATTATGTATAAATTATTTTCCTACTTTTGGATCATTTTAAGGTTAATAGCCAAGAGAAAAACTACAATGTTAAATGTTATAAACATGTTAACATATCTTGATCAGTATTAGCACATTATTTTCTAAATATAGTCAGTATTTCTAAGGTTGTTTTTAATGAGGCAGTGCAAAGATAAGATGGTTAAAACTTCAACTAAGGTAATGTAATGGTCATTTTTAAAAAAATTTTATTGGACTATAGTTGATTTACAATGTTGTGTTAGTTTCAGATGTATAGCAAAGTGAATCAGTTATACATATACATATACATATATCCACTCTTTTTTAAGATTCTTTTCTCATATAGGCAATTACAAAGTATTAAATAGAGTTCCCTGTGCTGCCTTTATTAGTTATATATTTTATACATAGGAGTGTGTATATGTCAATGCCAATCATCCAATTTATCTCTCCCCCCTCCTTAACCCTGGTAACCGTAAGTTTGTTTTCTACATCTGTAACTCTATTTCTGGTTTGTAGATAAGTTTATTTGTACCCTTTTTTTAGATTCCACATATAAGCAATATCATATGATATTTGTCTTTCTCTGTCTGACTTACTTCGCTCAGTTTGACAATCTCTAGGTCCATCCAAGTTGCCACAAATGGCATTATTTCATTCTTTTTTATGGATGAGTAATATTCCACTGTATATATGTACCACATCTTCTTTACCATTCCTCTGTTGATGGACATTTAGTTTGCTTCTATGTCCTGGCTATTGTAAACAGTGCTGCAATGAACTGAGGTGCACGTATTTTTTCGAATTATGGTTTTCTTCAGGTATATGCCTAGGAGTGGGATTGCTGAGTCAAATGATAGTTCTATTTTTAGTCTTTTAAGAAACCTCCATAGTGTTCTCCATAGTGGCTGTACCAATTTACATTACCATCAACAGTGTAGGGGGGTTCCCTTTCCTTACACCTAAAGCAACTAGAGAAAGAAGAACAAACTAAACCCAACGTTACTAGAGGGAAAGAAATTGTAAAGATGAAAGCAGAAATAAATTAAATAGAGTTGAAAACAATAGCAAAGATCAATGAAACTGAAAGCTGGTCTTTGAGAAGATAAGCAAAATTGATAAACCTTTAGCCAGACTCATCAAGAACAACCTTCCAAGACTGAAACAGGAAGAAGTAGAAAATATGAACATTACCAATCACAAGTAATAAAATTGAAACTGTGATTAAAAATCTTCCAACAAACAGAAGTCCAGGACCAGATCTATCAAACATTTAAAGAAGAGCTAACACCTATCCTTCTCAAACTCTTCCAAAAAATTGCAGAGGGGAGGACACTCCCTAGCTCATTCTACGAGGCCACCATCACCCTGATACCAACATCAGAAAAAGATATCACAAAAAAAGAAAATTACGGGCCAATATCACTGATGAACATAGACGCAAAAATCCTCAACAAAACACTAGCAAACCAAATCCAACAACACATTAAAAGCATCATACACCATGATCAAGTGGGATTTATCCCAGGGATTCAAGGATTCTTCAATGTATGCAAATCAATCAATTGGATACACCGTATTAACAAATTGAAGAATAAAAACTATACTGCATCACCATAGATGCAGAAAACGCTTTTATAATTCTTATTTGAGGAGAGAAGCTGATTGCCCCAAGCTCTATAGAGGGATCAAAAATCCCCCCTCACACACTTATTACATTCACTATAAAGAAACACTATCTGAATCTGATAGATGGTAGAACTGTACAATAATCTTGACAGAAATCTGGCCTTGGAGCTCATAAGTAGTAACATGTTAGCACTTCATTACGTATTATTGACTTTCACTCATATTTGCTAAAAAAAACATTCCAGAATCATCTGCAACTGAATAAAGTGCTCAGTCTACATGTTGGGAAAAGTATAAAAAATGACTGCATGAAAATAAGGCAACATCTGAGGCTGCTTATCACTTTTAAAGTTGACAGTGTGGGTCTCAGAAAGCAGCAGAGTTCCTTATGGATAAACACTGCAGGTAGTAAGAGAATTTAAATGCCAAAGATCATTTTAACTTAGAAAAGAGGTAGAGAAGCAGTGATGAAACTAAAGACAATGCTTAGGGCCTTATTCCTTCAAAACAATTTCCTTTTTTAAAGTGTCCAAAAAATTACTTTAAATAGTTAATTGATGGAATAGTATGTAAACTATTCAATTGAGCTAAAATTATTTTGAGTGTCCGTCCACACGCTCACAATTTTTAGGTAGGTCCACATAGGGCAAAGCAGAGAGAATTCTAAACAAGTTTGCCAAGACTTAACTGTCCTTTTAGACACCAGAGTTTACCTTTCTGATATATGATAGTGGAATGAGATTGTGAGATCCCTGAAACATGGTTTATATCATATTAACTTTATTTTAATTAACCAGATCTAAGTATTTAGAAGACCCTCCTTTACCCAGTGTTCTTCAGTATGACATTTGTGGTAAATCAAGCATTCATATGTGTCTGTTTCTAAAAACTCTATTCTTTTTGATTGGTCAGTTTGTCCATCTTTGCACCACTATCACACTGTCATTACTATGACTCTATAAATATTGATATCTGGTTGAGCAAGCTCTCTAAACTTGTTTTCCTTTCTCAAGAATTTTTTAACAGCTTTATTGAGATATAATTCATACACTGTACAATTCACCCATTTAAATTATACAATTAAATGGTCATTAGTATAGTCATACATATGTCCTACCATCACCATCCTTATTTTAGGACATTTTTATCATCTCACCAAGATACCTCATCCCCTTTATCTGTCGTCCCCTTACCTTCACATCTTCGTCCCAGCCCTAAGTGACCACTAACGAATCTAATTTCTGGCTCTTTAGCTTTATCCACTCTGGACTTTCATATGAATTGGATCATAGAATGTGTGGCCTTCTGTGGCTGGCTTCTTCACTTATTATATTTTCAAGGATTATTCATGTTATAGTATGTATCAGTATTTCACTCCCTTTTATAGCAAAATAATATTCTATTGTATGGATATACCACATTTGTTAATCCATTCATCAGCTGACTGGCATTTGGGTTGTTTCCTTTGACTATTATAAACAACACTGCTATAAACATTTGTGTACAAGGTTCTATGTGGATATATGGGTCTTCTTTTGGGTCTATACCTAGGAGTGGAATATCTGGGTCATATGGTAGCTCTATGTTTAATTGTTTGAGGAACTGCCAGATTGTTTTCCATTCTCATTTCCCACCAGCAGTGTATGAAGTTTCCAATTCCTCTACATTCTCACTAACCCTTGTTATTATCTTTTTTTTTTTTTTTTTGAATTCTAGACATACTAGTTTGTATGAAGTGGTACCTTGTGGTTTTGATTAGCATTTCCCTAATAACACTGATGCTAAGCATCTATTCATGTGCTTATTGGCTATTTGTATATCTTCCTTGGAGAGATGTTTATTCAGATCCTTTGACTATTTTTAAATCGGATCATCTTTTTATCATTGAGCTGTAAAAGTTCTTTATGTATTCTAGACAGAAGTCCCTTATCATGTATATGATTTGGACTTCTTTTCTCCTGTTCTGTGTGTCTTTTTTTTCACGTTCTTAATGGTGTCCTATGAAGAAAGAAACGTTCTTAATTTCAATGAAGTCCAATTTATCTTTTTTTTTTTCTTTTGTTAATCATGCTTTTGGCTACCTAAGAATCTTTTGCCAAATCCAAAGCCATGAAGATTTACTCACATAGTTTCTGTCTTATTCATTCTTGTTTCTTAAATACAGTTTTGTACACAAGTAAAATCTGCTTAATGCATGTTTACTCACTGAATTTATCACTAGAACATCAAAAGGAATGGATGTAAAAAGTATAGTTTTCTTTTTAACACTGCTAAATTTCCATTGTAGATTATGTAGGCCGTTTATTGGGTTAATCACTATTTTAGAGAAAACATTACAGTCCAGTTTTATTGCTAATATGTTCTAATTTTTATAAAGCTAATGATTTTAATAAATTCATGACATGTAATTTATATAATCTCTATCAGTACATTATTCCTGGAATGCTCCTTTTTTAAAAAAAAATTTTTAACAGCCTGGTGTGTACTGGGGGGGCAGGGGTGGGCGGGTGGTTTGCAGGTTCTGGGCTGGAGTATTAAGATGAGGCATGCTGAAGAGCAGGGCATCATCTTGGGGGCTTGTGTTTCATCGTCTATAGACTGGGGGCAACCACAGATCTTAACTCACAGGGTTGTTATGAGGACTCGGAGTTCATACTGGTATAGCGCATACCTAGGGGCCTGGTACGTGGGGAGAACTCACTGTCAGCCATAGGATTGCTTACAGATGTGTGTGGCAGGAAGACCCCTTTTTAAAAAAATTTTATTTATTGTTTTATTTTTGGCTGCGTTGGATCTTTGTTGCTGCACGTGAGCTTTCTCCGTTGTGGCGAGTGAGGGCTACTCTTCGTTGCGGTGCTCGGGCTTCTCATTGCGGTGGCTTCTCTTGTTGCGGAGCACGGGATCTAGGTGCGCGGGCTTCAGTAGTTGCAGCACGGAGGCTCAGTAGTTGTGGAGCACGGACTTAGTTGCTCCACACCATGTGAGATCTTCCTGGACCAGGGCTCAAACCCATGTCCCCTGCATTGGCTGGTGGATTCTTAACCACTGCACCATCAGGGAAGCCCTTGGAATGCTCTTAAGAAAAATAAAAAGCAAAATTATCTTTGAGCCTTATTTCATGTATCAGGGTATATTTATTTGGGGGAAAAAAGCTATAAAATATGAGTAAACAAAGATAAGTGAACAGTTGAACAGCCGATACTATAACACAAGGAATAATCAATAAATTATACAGATACATATTTTAAGTAATTAAAATTTTCAAAGCATTCCCTTCTTCTATACAATTCCATTTACGTTTGGATAAAGCTAACTGGAAAGGGCAGCTTGTAGATTTTCAACATTACAGCAATGAGCACTGGATTATAAAATATGACAAACTCAATATGTAGGCATCTTATATCAGAATTAGGTTTAATGTTGAATGTTGCATTAAAAAATTGACAGATTAGAATAGATGTTTATAAAGAAGAATTTACAGAATGTAAAAGTTCTGACAAGTATTTTGTAGAGGAAGAGTTGAAGGCATTGAGGTATATTAACCTAACAAACAGATACATTCAGGTAACACTACAGTTCTTTTAAATTTTTGAAGGGTTACCCAATAAAAGACTGAATTATGTTTATAGCAAAAGACAGATAGATGTAGGGTTAATGTATAGAAAGTAACCAACATAAAGCAAAGGTTCTCATAATCTTTTCAGAAGTTATATAGCTGCCTCAAGGAGTAGAAAGGAGACTGAACTCTCCTCCTTGGATGTTGTTCAGGGTGATACCTCTGACCAGGTGACCTTTAGTAATTTGTCCAACTTGTAGGCCCTACAATTCCATAACCTGTCTTATATCACATTTTAGAAATTCTGAAGATACGATTGAAATGATTTGCTCTGATCTTTTCTCTTCTTAAACTGGATCCAAATTACTAAAATCTTTCTATTAGTTTTGGCTAGTATCAGGCACAATCCCATGACCACCAGCCCCTAGAGTGCAATTGAACAGGCTTTGTTATTTTGGGAGTTTGATGATGCTTCTGATGCAATCACAGAGGTGAACAAAATGTTCTGTATTCTCAGTGTCATGGGAACTTAAAATAGTTGACATTTTATAAAGCATTTAGCTGCTTGATGAGAACCCATAAAGATTCTCCCTTAGCCACTAGAATTAAATAGAGACTTTGAACAGGAAGCTATGTATGACTCAAGTTGGATAGATCATTTTATTGTAGCAGGTGCATTCCAATTTGGACCTGCACTTCCTTAGAGAAATTGCCGATTTCTCAACAATAGTCTTTACTATAGATAGCAATATAGAATATTTTTGCCTGATTTAAGGTCAAATGATTACATGTGTAACTTTACTTTTCTTCTTCTCTTTTTTCTCTTTTTCTCCACTCTTTCCTTCCTTCTTATTTTAGTTAGTGATTGTTTTTTATTTATCATGATGAAGACTGAGCCTGGGGTCAAGAATTATTTTTAATATCAAGATGGGCCATGTGTATTCACCGACTATGAACACCTTAATGACAAATACAGGGACACCAAAGCTTGGAATATTTTAAGAGGGTACAAAATTTATGAATTTTCTTAAGATTTTAAGGCAGTTGATTTTAAAACACATGGTGAAATTCACAAATCTTTTCAAGCTAAAGTGGAATACAGAAACTAACTTTAGTGATTTACATGAAATGTTAGGCATTTAGGTGAAAGCTTGATGAGTTGAATTTAATATTTGGTCTTTTAATCAGATGTTCTACTTTTTTCCCTAAAATTCAGATGGTCTGGAAAATGTGTTGTTGAGGACACAAACATACTGGCAGCTTCCACTGTTGTACCCTACCACCTGGAACAAGGTAGTGTGCTTTCCAAAAGTAGAACATAATTCACTTGGGAAAATAGAGCTTCTTGAACCCCTCAGGTATTTCACAGTGTATTGTGTTGCTACACCTTCGCGAATCCCTCCTACTCTTCCTATAAAGAGGAACTGCCAGAAATTTGACTCCTTTCCAAATTGCTATGGGTCCTGTTTACCTTTGTATTATGTAGAGCCACACTGCAATATAGGTGCCATTTTTCATACTAAAATGGAATGATTATATTTTAGGATCACATTGATAAAATTGTGTGTGCATTGGATAACACTACACACTGATTTTTCCAAGAATAAATCTTTATTATAAATGAATTGCCAAGCTATTTCTTAAGCCATTTTAACTGGATAAGTGCCAGAGGAATAGCATGTTTCAAATTCTTTACATTGATCTAACTTGTGTGTGTGTGTGTGTGTGTATGTGTATGTGTGTGTGTGTGTGTGTGTGTGTGTACATGTTTCTCATTAAAAAAAAATACTGTTTATTCCATTGCTTGGAGTTCCCTAACATGGGAAGAAAATGTCACACGTTACTTATTTCTGACCAGGTCCCTATGATGAATTTTATGCTGTGAGAGAAAACTCCAAAGGCCTGTGGCACCAAGGATGGCATTGAACAACCTAGCTTCTGATAGTCCTTCTTTTATGAACTCACGTCTGTGTCTACATAGTTCTAGGATTATGACTGATTATCAGATCTTGTGACACCAGCCTAATAAATTCTTTGATTTCACACAACTCTTTCAACAAGTTTTTATTAAATAACTTAGTCATTTTCCAAACTGTCCTAGCTAGTGACAGAAATATGTGAAATAATTACTGTCTTTATATTCCTCACTTTTTTGAAGTAATAAGATATACTAAATTAAAAGAAACGAATAGTATAATTATATATAATGAAGGACCAAATTTAATGTAAATTTAAATGTACAAACTAGTTGGTAAATAATGAAAAAGTTCACTTTGACGGGAGTTTTCTACAACACTTCAAAGAAGAGGTAGGACTTGAGATAAGTAAGGAATTACAAAGAGGAAAAACACTATTGAAGTTTTAGCAGCAAAGATGCATATGAGTCGCACATCTTGTGGTGACAAGCTAGTCTAGAGTGAAGCCAGAAGTTGAAAAATAGTGGAGAATAGTCTAGGTAAGTAAAATGGAATGAAAATAACCATGAAGCTTGATGTAGAGTGTGGGAGTACAGCCCTTGACCTGATAAGGTCATGGAATTCTTGATAAAGAAAATGTCATGGTAAAAATGGCTTTCTGAAAATCAAATGTGGTGATGATGTGCACAACAGCTTGACTTTGGGAACGTTAAAGTTAAGAGATCTTGTAGCTTTCTATGAGTTCATTAGAGGTGGGACTAGGGTGAAGCAGGGAATATGTGAAGAAGGCGTCAAACAGTCGAGATGTTACAAGATTTGGTGGTGGCTTAGATAATAGAAATGAAAGACACACAGCTCAGTCTAGTACAGCTTCCATATTTTGTGCCTGCAGTATAGTGTTTTCAGGGACAGAAGTGGGTAAACTGGGGAAGGGATTGCAAAGAGGGAATGACCATAACGTCAGAGTCTGGACTAAAGAGATACAGTCGGGGGACAAATGAGGGGAATGCTATGAAGGTGATTGTAATTACAAATCAGAATGAGGTTAGGATGGTGAAATTGATTTGGGAGAGGACATCAAGGTGAAAACTTAAATGTCTAAGTGAATAAGCTCACCAAGGGGAAAGAAAGATAGAGAAAAATGAAGGGCAATCAATGAATAATGTCCACCATTAGGAAATAGAGCATGGATGACACATCAAAGGGGGACTGTCAGAAAAGCAGGGGATGTTCCCAAATAACATCATGGAAGTCAAAGTAAGAGGGAGCTGTAAGAAAGAACGTTGAGTTAAAAATACAGGCCTTTTAAATATGAAGTCATATAAGAAAGAAGAGGAAGAAACATCCCTTGTGATGAGGAGTTAAAACTATTGACTTTTTCTAGAGATATTTAGTTTAATCCCCAGGAACAAAATCCTAACTGCAGTGTGATAGTGAGGAAATGGAGGTAGCGGATAGAGACAGCATCTTTGAAGCTGTGTCTAAAACACAAGGTGTCAATAACTAGAAGACTCAGAGGATAAAGAGTGGACCTTTCCTGCCAAATGAGGGCATTTCTCTACATATTTGTAGAGAAAGTATCCAAACGGAAGGATCTCTGAGAAATTTGAAGGAGTTAAAGCACAGATGGAGGGATAAGATATCTCTTTTCCCCATTGCCAGAATTAACTGCTTTCTCTGGATCCTTTAGAGCTTTTTCTATCTTCCAAAACTTTGTGTCATCAATTACTGCCTTTGAGGTTTGCATTCCCAAGCAGTCCTCTGCACTGGCCCCTTGCTTGTCCCTGAACACATTCTCTGGTCTCCCAATCCACAAGCTATTTTCTCTTATGTTTGCTATACCTCTCAGCTGCAGACTCTCTCAGTTTTCCTCTTCAAAACCAGACTTAAGTAGAGTTTCCCCCTATCGCTCTTACTAAATCTTTCTTATTCACACCCTCTCCACACCCTCTCTGCCCCATGACTCCACTGACATAGCTCTTGTCAAGATTATCAATTCCCTTTTGCTATCAAATCAAATTTCTGACACCTTTTTCCCCTCTTTTTAAAAGAAATTTTTATTGAAATATAGTTGATTTACAATGATGTGCTAGTTTCAGGTGTACAGCTATATGTACATATATATATATAGATATATATATACAGCTAAAAAGAAATATATACATATATATTCCTTTTTAGATTCTTTTCCATTATAAGTAATTACAAGATATAGCGTATAGTTCCTCTCTTAAAACATTCTTTTCCTTTGGCTTTCATGACACCTCACTCTTGGCATTCTTATCTCTCTGGTACCTTTGTTAACTCTTTCTCCTAGCTCCTCTTCTAATTCAGTCTACACCGCTGCATGTTGCTCTGTGGGGCTGCAGCCATCATCCTTATGCATCTGAATCCCAATTCTGGATACTGGCCCAGATCTCTCCCTTGACTGGCAGCCTGGATACTAGATTTCACAGAAGTTTCAAACTCATGTATCTGTGGCTAAAGCCATTTCGTCCCCACACCCCCGGTCCTGCTCTTGTCCAGTGTTCTGTGTCTTAATAGTAGCCCCTCTCCTCCCAGTTAGGCAAGCCAGGAACTTCACTGTTGTTCTTGTTCCTTCCTTTTCCTTGTTCTCTCCTATCCCATCTATTAGCAACTCCTCTTGGTTTTATTTCCTAAGGATTTATTAAATCCAACTACGCTTTCTCACCTCTATGCCACCACACTTATTCAGGTCACTATACTTTTTGCAGAGATTGTTGTGGAAAGTCTCATAACTGATGCCTTTGATGATAATTTTTGTTCTTTTCCACCTCTCTCTTCCAATCCACAAGGCAGCTCTAAGATATGAATTAAGTCATGTCCTTTGCCTGGATGAAATACTTTCATAGTCCCCTACTGGGCTCTGTATTACATACAAGCTCCCTCATATGCCCCATATTAGCTTTTTTAAAGTATTAAATACCTGTGTACCAGATATTAGCTCATTTAACCCTTATGATAGCCGTATGAATGATTAAACCAGGGTCTTTTCTCAGTTAGTTTAACTGATTTCCATGCCGTTCATGGTGGACCCCTGATGACTTCTCCAGGAACACCTCTTATCACTCCATCTTTAGCCAGATTGAATCTCTTGTTCTTCTGTATATATGCTGCCTCTTGTGAACATGCTCTTTCTTATGCCTGGATCTCATTCCCTATCTCTTCTCACACCATTTTCCTGGTTAATTCTCACTAACATCTCAGATCTTAATTTGGATGTTCCTTACTCCAAGAAGGTATCACTAATCACACAACTAATTCCAACTTGTGTGACAATCCTATGTGCTTCCATACTGAACTCGTGGCATTTATAACACTTAATTGTAATCTCCTGTCAACTCCAATAGAAGGTAAGTTCGCTGAGGGCATTGCTTTTCTTGTTCACCATTGTATCTGTGAAAACAGAGGCCAGCACACCGTAAGTACTTGGTGACTGCTCATTGAGTGCCTGAAGTAATGAATGGCTTAGATGCAGATTTATATCGATATAAAAATCAAAGAAACAATTTAGGAATGAATGCTCTTCATGGAAATATGAGATAAGAATATCTGCTCAGAATGAAAGTTCGGCCACAGGAAAATATAAACAAATGGGAGGAAAAATGAAGATGTGAAGTGGCCTTAAACATTATCAAGAAGGAATAGGATTATTGAGAAGGGTAAGGGAGCCACATTAAAATTGGATAGCAAAGACCAAACAACTATTTCTTTACCTTTCTCTAGAAGTATCTGTGCTGCTAAGAAAAACGCTTAGAAGTTGAATGGTAGAGGCCTAAGCTTGAAAATTGATCCAACGTTGGGTGATGTGGCGGGGTGGGGGGGGTATGTGTGTGTTGGGTATGTTGCTGATTGTGTGATGGAGTCTAGAAAGAATATAAAGGTGGTTGTGAAGTCAGCACTTACATAACCAAAACTAGAATTTGGGCTAAAAGAGACCCATTATACTGGAACAAAGTAGATGGTCTGTGTAAATAGGAGGTATGGAGTGGAGAGGTTTGGTGAAGGCACAGTAAGTGGAATGAAGGAATCTGGGAGACGATGAGCAAAGCATCACTAAAAGAAATTATTAAATTCACTATTTATGTGTTGATGTCATTGCCTATAATGATAGGAATCTATTTTTCACAAGTATATGTATTTTATCAAAATCAGAACTGATCATATGGTATGGTAATAAGAAATAAAAAATTGTCATCAATATGATGGTTGGAGTTTCTTCAAAGGAAAAACCATAAAGGCTAAGGAGCCCTTTTGTATATTCCCTTTCTTGAGTTCAGTCAGTGTAGAAAATTAACACTGGAAGACTTGTTTTCCCCATAGCAACTAATTATCCACCTAGTACACTTATTTGTGGATGGATCAATCATTCTCCAAGTATTTATTGATCCCCTATTGTGTGCCCAACATGATGATAAATGCTGAGGGTAAACAAGAAAAATATAAAGCATGACCTCTCCCCTCTCAATCTGCAGTGTGCCTGTAAGTCACTTAATCTGCCCTGATTTCACTCTTTTGTTTTACATCATTTCACTCTTCTGTTTTAGTAGTGGTATTAGTGACAGAATAACTTTTATTGATAATTCCTTGCTATTTAGCTGTTCTTCTGTAATGCTTGATGATCCTTAAGGCTACTCCAACCTTTATTTTTTTTCCTATTTGTTTACATTTTCTTGTGGCCAAACCCTGATTCTGAGCAGATGTTGTCTAAAAAGCCAAAATCTCTGTCTGGGAGATATTTGCAAACTGCACAGTTACTCATCTGTGTAGAAAGGGTTATATGAATCTTGATCAGTGTTACTGGTCTCTGAAAAGTTGTCTCGGAATCTACTTCTATTTGTCTACTATTTATTTGACATTTGGGAGAATCCTGACAATAAGAATTCCTAGGTTCTAACTTTACATCTTCTCTTTCCTTGGATATTCTGTTTTCAAGCTTAGATAAAAGGGATAACTCCTTATAGCTGTTAGTAAACAGCACAATAGAAAAATCATTGCTGATCCCACTCCACATTTTGCAACATGCAAACTGATTACCACAGGAGCATTCAAAATGTCAGCATTCACTGGCTTATTCTCTGCAGGATGTGCCTAAATGGGGCTTCCTTTTACAATCGGAAGCTGTGCGATCCTATACGTAGAAGAATTTCTACCAGTCCCTTATGAGGCAGGAAACTTAAGCTGAATATTTAATATTTCATGAATATCACATGAAACTCCAGTTAGGAATGAAAACATGAAGATAAACAATGGGTACACTTATGAAGTCTGGGTGATGCATATATTTTTATTTCGTTCAGTAGCACATACAGGGTCTCCTTGTTTTGCTTTCAACACTACTCTTTGCTTGGTTGTGAGGCAGTTTGTATTCAGCATTGCACAGCTACATAATTATAAATGCTGAACAAGCTTTTAGATCTATATGCTCTGCCCCACAGAACAGTATAACAAATTAGAGATTATAAATCAATTTAGTTATTCCCAAGTTGGAGACTTTCACAAGTGAATTTATTTATTTAATAGATTTTTCTCTGTGCATTTGAATACTTTCCCTTTGATTTATTGGGTTTTTGTTGTTGTTGTTATTGCTGTTTTTCAGGAAATGTATGGAGGTAGTAACAGGAAGTAAATGCTTATTCGGGATCCAATTGTTATATATATATTTTTAGGACACTGGAAATTCAGTATAAGTGTTTGCTTTTAAGATTTTTCTCTGTGCATTTGAATCCTTTCCCTTTGATTTATTGGGTTTTTGTTGTTGTTGTTGTTGTTATTGTTGTTTTTCAGGAAATGTATGGAGGTAGTAACAGGAAGTAAATGCTTATTCGGGATCCAATTGTTATATATATATTTTTAGGACACTGGAAATTCAGTATAAGTGTTTGCTTTTAATGAATAAACGTTGCTCATCAATCTGTCAAACAAATAATCTTCCAACAGAAGAAAGACGCTAATTTAACCATCATTTTTGACATATGAAAATTTTGTACAACTTTATTTTCAGCCACACAAAATTCAGAAATTAAGAATCTATATCTAAAATGTGGATTTAGAAATACTAACGTAATTATCTACGATACAAATATACGGAAGAATTTCTGTCAGTGGATGCAAGACTCTTCCTTTTTAAGTTTTAAAACTATTTCTGCTAAGTACTATACCAGAATTTTCATATCTGATAGGATCTTTGAGGTGCCAGGCATAGTCTGTTAGACACATTTCCTGGCTTATCTAAATCTGTGTAAAAGGTAGGTCACTTTACTTCTCATTTTCAGAAACAATTCCTAAATACCAACCCCATGGATGAATTTCCTAATTAGAATTTGTGGTTTGTGGGTGTGGAGCAAACCATCCTATGTCACATTAGCTACTTCCAGGATCATGCAATAAAGTCAGATAATTGTCTTCCGTATTTAGGTAACATAATTTTGCTGTGGATGTTAAACTCTTTTAGAGTTGAATTTTTCAAATTATTAATGTTTACAAAATGAGTTTATTGGGACACGATCAGATTTAAAATTAAGATGTAGACTAGAATATTAAAGAATAGAATATATGTACATTGCAGGGAGGAATAATAATCTGTTTTTTGAAATTTTAGTTACACTGTATGTGTTTGTGGGTTATAGTTGCAAAGTTATATATATATATATTATATATATATACACATATATGTGTAATATATGTATGCATGTATATATATACACACAATATATATTACATATATAACATATTATTATGTTATATATTATATATGCATATATACATATATGCATCTTTCTTTCTAACTGTGGGTAAAAGTAAAAATTAATTTGAAAGCAATTATTCTAAAGGTATATCTTTTATAGTGTTTATATCTAACTGAATCAGTTGTATATTATTAGTTTTGCTAAATTAAGTGAATTTTTTTTTCCAAGTGTCAACTATGCACCAATTAATGTGTGGATCCTTTAACATTTTTATCCCTGGTCAATACTGATAACTCTTTGAGATGATAGTTAAAAACCATACCCTGTTACAAATTAAGAAAATAAAACATAGAAACACACAAATGACTAGAACTTGGGACGTTGCAAAAAATACATTAATATCAGCATTTTCCAAACTTGAGTTTCCAGGTTTTTAAAAGGTATTATTTCAAATAACTGAGTTCTATGGCTGATGGGCTTTGGAAAATTGGGTTAAACCTATTAAGTTTTCTTTACTGCAGCAATTCTTTGGGATTTTAATATACTAATGGCTACTTCAAATCACCAAGTATTGAGTTATGAATATAATGTACATTTCCCAAACCTATTTAACCACAGAATTATTTTTAAATATTATTTCTTTGGAAAACTGTTTATTGGGACACACTTTGGGAAATGTTTAATTTAATCATGTCAGTTGATGTGAAGTTAAGAGACAAGGCCTTACAAAGTAAGTTTGAATGATCTTATGATATGCAATAGTGTTTCCTAGAAATCATACTAAACTCTAATTTTCTTTTGAACAAGAATTGTTTAATGGGAACATTTGGTATTGTAGTAGCTCAAGATTCAACTTAAATGTACCTATTCTGGTCTACTTTCTTAGGGAATTCATTTTAGTGAATTTAGAAGTAGTAAATGTTTTGTGTTTATTTGCTTTTCTTACAATCAGTAATGTTAATTACTCATTACTATTTATATTTTAAAAGTAATGTGTATGGAACTATGTAGGTGTTGTCTTCCCTGGTCGATGTTCCGATATGCTTCACATGAGACTTCCATGTGAGCGAGATTGATTTTCAGTTCTGTTCGTATACAGTTTCCAGAGGTGTCTATATCCCTGGAGATATTTAGTGAGTCAGCCATCTGTTTTCCAGAGAGCTTTCTTCCTGGTAAACCTCTCTCCCTAGTCACTTGCCATGAATGCAGGAGAACTGGTAAGGGAATGTGGGTCACTTATAGTAGACTAGTTGTACTCTTTCCCCTAGAAGAGCCCTTTCCTTTGGACAAAGTTCATGAGGATTCCCTACACTTTCCTTGGAATGAATTCACTTCTTTGAGGGCCACCCTGCTGCTTGTCACCTGGCAGAGCTGCAGGGCTCACCCTAAGACATGCCTGAACATGCCTGCTCACTAGAAAAAAGAGAGTTCATTAATAAGGCAGACATTGCTTCTACTCTCTCTACTTCTATAACAATGTTGATCCACATGCTTTGTATAATTATCACATTAGAGCATAACAACATATCTTTAAGACAGGTTTGCTCATTCTCATTTTTTTTTGGATGCTGGTTATATTTATTTATTTTTCATTATTTTTTTATTGGGATATAGTTGCTTTACAATGTTGTGTTAGTTTCTGCTGTACAGCGAAGTGAATCATTTATATGTACACTTATATCTCCTCCTCTTGGACCTCCCTCCCACTCCCCTCCCAATCCCACCATCTAGGTCCCCACAGAGCACCGAGCTGAGCTCCCTGTGCTATACAGCAGCTTCCCACTAGCTATCTACTTTGCACATGGTAGTGTATATATGTCCATCCCAGTCTCCCAGTTTATCCCACCCCCTTCCGCACCCCACGTCCACACGTCCATTCTCTACATCTGTGTCTCTATCCCTGCCCTGCAAATAGGTTCATCCATCCCATTTTTCTACATTCTCATTTTGTAAATTAGCTGAATGAGTCACAGAGGGGTTAAATCCTTTCCCCAGAATTACTCCACCCAAATGTGAACCCAGAGCTATGTCATTCTCTGTCAAGGTTAGCCTTGGGGTAGGTGTAGCTAATGGACAGTCAACGCCTCTTTATGAGGATGTCCTAACCACACCAGCTAGCCTTATCTGGTCCCTCTTTACTCAAGAACAGAGTTTTATTGTCATCTTTATAAAAGTCTATTGGGTGAGGTCACAGGATTGCTTCTCTACAGATCGATTTTACAAACCAGAAAACAAAACAGAAACAGAAAACAAAAATTTTACTAAACACTGTTGGTTGTAGGCCTGCCAAGGGAACAGAGTGGCCTGATGGGGCTGGGGAAAAAGACAAGGGTGGGTGGCCACCTCAAGTCTAACTGACTAATAATTCAATTGGGAGTGTCAACAAAGTCAGGGAAGTGAAATACAGGTGTGAGGGAGAAGGAAATAGGGAGGGTTTGACATTTTGGTGAGGATTCAAGTATTATATGAGTCACTGAGTAAAACCCAAGAAGGGAGAGGCTAATTAAAGAGAAGGGAAATGAATCAGTTCCATATTGCAGAGACAAGGATTATAGGATAAAGGTGGAAAATCAGAAGGAGAAACTAGATTAAATTCAGGTAATCTTTTGATAAGGCCTGGAATTTATTTTTCTGAAATTGTGGAGTTCACGTACATTTACAAAAACGCCAAATTAATCGAACAAATTATTCTGCTATTGTTAGTGCCTTACAAGCAATGCACTTACTTCGCATATATTTGAGGGCACTTATTGAAATAGGTGCTGGACCAAACAACACAGAAAAAAATAAAGATTTTACTTTAGACTGTTTAAAGTCCAAAGAAAGAGGAATCTATGTATAAGCAGATACCCTCACCACATACCTCTGAGCAAGAAAGAATGTATTCATCATTGATCATAAACGTTTTATCCAGAAAAAAATAAACTATACAAAAATATTCGGACAGGTGCTGGCTTAAGAGTAACAAACAAAATTTTCTGAAAAGGAAGTCTAAGTTAACAACTCAGTCTGGCTGGACTAATTAATCCAGGAAGACTTGTGAAGGTGGGTGGAATCTGTTCTCGGTCTTCAAATGAAAATTACGTTTGCAGACAATGAATAATACTGTTTAAATATAGAAACACTCTGGCTAGAAGTAACAGAATGGTAAGATATACCATGAAAACACTAATCATAAGAAACCTGAAGTGGCTATATTAATATCCAGCAAAGTGATCTTAAAGACAAAGTATTACCAGAAACAGAGTCATTTCATAATGATAAAATGGTCAATTCATCAGCAGACATAACAGCCCATAATATATAGGCACCTATGAACAGAGTTTCAGAATACATGAAGCAAAAACTTACTGAAAGGGCTTCCCTGGTGGCGCAGTGGTTGAGAATCCGCCTGCCGATGCAGGGGACACGGGTTCGTGCCCCCGCCCGGGAAGATCCCACGTGCCGCGGAGTGGCTGGGCCCGTGAGCCATGGCCGCTGGGCCTGCGCGTCCGGAGCCTGTGCTCCGCAACGGGAGAGGCCCCAACAGTGAGAGGCCCACGTACCGCAAAAAAAAAAAAAACCTTACTGAAATATATTACAAAATAAATCCACAAATAAAGTTAGAGATTTTAGCACTCGTCTTTCAGTAACTGATAGCAGAAGTAACTAAAAAGACGGGAATAAAGACACAGACCTACTAGAGAATGGACTTGAGGATACAGGCAGGGGGAAGGGTAAGCTGAGACAAAGTGAGAGAGTGGCATGGACATATGTACACTACCAAACGTAAAATAGATAGCTAGTGGGAAGCAGCTGCATAACACAGGGAGATCAGCTCAGTGTTTTGTGACCACCTAGAGGGGAGGGATAAGGAGGGTGGGAGGGAGGGAGACGCAAGAGGGAAGAGATATGGGAACGTGTGTATGTGTATAGCTGATTCACTTTGTTATAGAGCAGAAAATAACATACCATTGTAAAGCAATTATACTCCGATGAAGATGTTAAAAAAAAAAGCAGGATGAATATAGCAGATTTGGGTAATATGATCAATTAACCTGATCTGATTAAATATTTAAATTTTCTTTTACATAACAGAATACCCAACAAATGAAGAACGCATGGTCTTCTCAAGAGAGCAAGAAAACATTCACCAGGATAGTGCATATGCTGGGTCATAAAGCAGCTTGGTAAAGTGCCCTCACCCACTGTCTTCCGTGCTCAGACACCTTGTGAATGCCTCAGGCGGCAAGGCATCTTCACATTTTCTCTACCGCCAAGTGATCTATGTGGATCAATAGGAGGGGAATGGGCATACAGAGCTCAAGAATCCCACCTTTGCTTCCACAAAGCAAATTTTAGCTCTTCTCAATTTTAGCTCCTCTCCATCTAATCCTGAATTGGATGTACTTTCTTTGCAAGGTGGTATTTCTTCCTCCATGATCTGTTTCTTCCTATATGTTTACCCTCTCCTTCAAGACACAATTTAAATTTACTTAGTTTGCTGTCTGAAATCTTTCCAATCCACTCTTCTTTCTATCTGCTCTGAACTTTGTAAGCACAGACTACATATTATTATTTAACTCTTAATGCATTTGTATTTTATCTCCCCCATTGGATTAAAAGCTATGTGAGAGGGCTTCCCTGGTGGCGCAGTGGTTGAGAGTCCGCCTGCCGATGCAGGGCACACGGGTTCCTGCCCCGGTCCGGGAGGACCCCACATGCCGCGGAGCGGCTGGGCCCGTGAGCCATGGCCGCTGAGCCTGCGCGCCCGGAGCCTGTGCTCCGCAACGGGAGAGCCCACGACGGTGAG
>NC_041221.1:1402579-1460994 GCF_002837175.3 Physeter macrocephalus
GAGAGAGGCCCGCGTACAGCAAAAAAAAAAAAAAAAAAAAAAAAAAAAAAAAAGCTCTGTGAGAGCAGGTGTCACACTTTATACTTTTTTTGGAGATATTGCCTAACGAATTGCTCAATAATTGCTTGCTAAATAGGTGTGATGAGTGAAGGTTGAATGCTACTTTTGTGGTTTCATAACTTTCTTTCTTGTGAAGTTAAGGTTTCATAACTTAAAAGTTAAGGTTTCATAACAACTTTCTTGTGAAGGCATATTGTACAGGTGTTTCACATGTGGCATCTATAGGTTACAAAGACATATGTTTTAACAAAAGATGAATTGCTATTTTAGATGAACTTTGTTCTACTGTAAACATTCAACAGACAAAAACTGAGTAGGAATTGGAACAAGGGAGACAAAATTTTTAAAATACAAGGGAAACAAGATTTTTGAAATGATGTTTCAAATTTACTTTCAAAATAGACATCATAATATTTTAAATTAAAAAGTCCCTGATATGGGTCCTATCACACAGACCCTAGGGCTATGATTCTAGGTGGTTTCTAATCATTTCCCATGGGAAAGAACATTTGACTATGAGTTAGGAGCTTTGAGTTTTAATATTGTCAGCTAATAAGGAATTGTGTCATTGCGCTGCTCTGAGATTTTACTTCTTCACATTTAAAATGTGTAGTTACACTAAATGTCATGTAAGTTACCTTCTAGGTTTAACCTTTTTCTGTCTTGTGTCGTTTACATTCTAGCCTCCCACTTGAAGTGTTGTCCTGAACCAATAGCAGTGGTGTCACCTGGGAGCTTGTTGGAAATACAGAATCTCCTCTCAGACCTTAGCCCAGACCACATATTCACATTAAAGTTAAAAAAGCACTGTTCTAGAGTGTATGTGTGAAATTGTACCCTAAATATGATGCATATTTTTCTTTAAAGTTTAGAGAGTTAGTCATGAACACAAACAACCTGTTATTTTCCCCCCTCAGAAAGCTATATGTCAGAACAGGTGCATATTCATTGTGCATATAATCAACAGTGTGAATTTTCATCATCTGTTGGGTTGGCCAAAAAGTTCATTCGGGTCTTTCTGTAAGATGTTATGGAAAAACCTGAGCGAACTTTTTGGCCAACCCAATACATAGGGAAGCATGGCATTTCGCTCTTCCAAACTTCCATCTTCACTTGTCTATTTCAGGTCTAGGAATTTTGGGGAGAATTTGCTCTTAAAGGGACAAAAGCAATACATGCTTTTGAGATGATAATGTTTTATGTCTTCATCTCAGCTAAGGCTGCAGTCTCTATTTCTTCTGCACATCCTAAGTCAATAATAGACTACATTATGCTGGCATGTCTTTCTGAAATGAGTGAAATATCTGGTTGAATTAGTTTTTCCTGTTACATTGCTTGACATTAGCTATAATTAATGTGTAAAACTGGATGTTACCATTCAGAGTTGCTTAGTAAACAACAGCCCTGAAATTCATCCTTTTTCCTTTTCCTCTTCGACAGAAGGCTTTGTTAGTTACTTAATGTTGTTGGTGATTTTCATCATGTTAATTCTCTCCTTGTATGATGTTTTTCTGCTCAGTCAATTTCTTATAGGATGTACTATATGACTTTTAAATAATGAAACATTCAATCAAACATTTATAGATTTCACTGTTAAAATGGATTTCCTTCAATGAACTATTAATTTCATTGATCGATTGAAACAACAAACTGATTGATGGACTGTTTTGACACCATGTTGACACAGGCTTTGTAGTTAATTTCTCCTTTGCTATTCTTACAAACGAAACTGAGAAGAGTGTGCTTCAATCTGCCTATATTTCTGTGTTAAAAAATCTTCATGTTTGTCAAGTTGTTGACATTTTTATTATTCTTCAATTTACACCACTTTGTTCCTATACATTCAAGTGAGCTTATTTTAACACTACTACTAAGATCTTTTTCAGCAAGTCCCTCTTCCATCAGTTCAAGTGTAAATGAATTAGTTACAAGGCATAGTGTGCTCTGATAGAAAGCGATAACCATCTGAGTTTAGAAAGCAGGACAATGAGATTTAGAAAGTTACTGAACAGTATGCTTACTCATGAGAACCCAATGGCTAAGAAAATCAGTGGACCACTATCCTCAAATAATCCACATATGTAGCACATCTCTGGCTTTGGAGTGCTTCTCTCTCTCTCTCTTTTCTCCCTGATACCTGGAAAGACACTTGTAGTTTATCCATTCCATCAAGTACAGCAAGCCAAAGACTCATTTTTACTACCTAGCCCACCATTACATAAATTAAATTGCCATCACTCACTCACTATGTGTTATTTCCATTTGGACTGTAGAGATAAAATTCCACTGACGGGAAATGAGAAGGATCCAAGCACAGTCTCTAACTGAGTGATTATCCATTTCTGTATTCACAGGAAATAACCACAATGGCTGGATCTTGTCGCCATTTTATAAATAAGCTTACAAACAAACATAGATGTAAACCTATTCCAATTTATGAACAAAAATAAAAATGTTAGTGTCCAAACTTACTTAATAGGGATTCAGGGATAGAAATCTCCTAATTTGGGTTAATAGCATCATCTTTTTCCTTTGTTAAAGGTTAAAAAGAGTAATGGATTAATAGTAGAGATCAGTGTTTCAAATCCTGAAACAGCAGGTTTTCTTAGCAGGTAAGAAAACTGAGCAGCATTTGGGAACTGATGAATGAGATGATTCTCTAACAGTCATCTTCAGTTGGACCCATTGGTAGGTATCCTTTTTTTATCCTAATTTAAATTTGTATTGGAGGCTCGCTACAGATTACCCCATTGAAGAGTTGTCACATATTACAAGGTGGCTCCACTCAAATACAAAACAATCATTATTAATATCAAATAGTGGCCTATATAACAACTAGAAATATTCATCCTATGCTTTAAATCCTGTATTTGAGGTATATAGACATGTTCTAGGATAGTATTGTGGGGATACTGTTTTTCTGACACTTTTTAAAGTATATGCAGATTTAAAAAAATATTTAATGAAGTATTGAGCTATTTTTTAAAGGAAAGAAAGGGTTTAGAGGAGGACTGGAAAGTATTGAAAAATTTTTATTTTCTATGTTTTTTACCACATGGGCATTGTAATGAAATAACTTTATGGACAAAACACTGATTTTAAAATATAAGATTTCGTTCTCATTTTTCTTAGAAGTCAGATTCAAAGATTTAGTGTTGAATGGAAAATATATTACGCAGTGTAACATGTAAACACGCTCTAGAGTGTTTTCTGCTATCAAAATGTGTAATCTTGATTTTCCCGTTAATGACTCTCCCCATCTACAACTCCTCAAATGCCACACGATTCCTCCGTTTCAATGACTTTAACTCAGTTCCATTTTCTCATTCTTTGCGTAGTCATTCCTTAGATATCACTTGAACTGCTTTCATTTCATATCTTGTACCACAAAATTCTTCCATAACAACATCTCATTTTCAATTCATTCCCTTTCCTCTCTTGAACCATATCTTCATTTTCATTATGATTTTCAAGTCTTTTATAAACATATTTTCTTCCCATCTTTTAAGTCCTTTTGATTTTACTTATTCATATCCTGGATTTCGCAGTCAGTCATTTCAACAATGATTTTAGTAAGGACTTAAAATTCCTCATCTCCTTAGCCTTCTGTGATATCTTACAAGTATATGCACAAACTTGAGTACATTCTTCCTTTACCTACATTGGCTATCAAGCATTGATATGAGAAAAAAAGGTAAATAAATAAGTCATAGTAAGCAAGTAACAACATCAAATATTTAACTTTTTAAAATACAGCAGGTTTTTCAATTGTTTTCAGCAATCCTACTGAATCTCTGTGACAATTAACTGAGTTCTTATTTTAAAAAGACAGAATAGACTTTGTTTTGCTTCAGAAACAATCTCAAAACAAGGCTTAAAAAACTAATGCAATGGATTTCATGCTAGTTCATGTGAGTGGGGGGCGGCTTTACCGAGCAGACAGAATCTTCAACCTTTAATGGTGCTTTCATCATAAGACTTCAGGGTTCTGTACAACAGGAAAGGTGAGATAGAAGTATGAGTCAGAAAGAGAATTTAAAAGTTTAGCAATCATTAGAGTTATCTTCCACAATGTTCTGACTCTTCTCACTCTGCCCAAATCCTAGGACTCATTTTCATTTTTCTCACTCTGAGTGAAATGTTTTCCCCCTTTATTTGGCAAACAGATGTTAAACAACACATGTCGTCAAATTCCTTTCCACTCCACATTCCTCTGCATATTCACTCATCCTTTCTTCTTTTCTGGCATCCCCAGCATCACTTCAATTACAAAGATGTTTAGAAACAGGGGCTTTCATCGTTGATGGAAAAACAGGGAATGTCTACTAGAATAATAGGACTAATCCATGAATCAAAAATGATGAGAACTAATTCAGTGTAATATTATTATGTTAGGTCATTAATAAAACCATTAAGGTAAGGTGTAAAACCTGTAGTGCCCAGGAGGAGTAAAGGTCAGGGACTGGGACATCCCATTAAAGAAATTGGAGACAAGGACATGAGAAGAGTAGAGACTATACTGTTGCCTCCACAGCAGTAAGAAATGACCCAGAAACTGTGATAAAATTTGTTATGGATTCTTGGATTTGTTCTACTAGTACCCCCTCCAATCCCTTACAGAGTGCAGGAGATAGATAGAAGACCAAATTAACAAATGTCATTTGCAGTGACGTGGATAGACCTAGCGATTGTCATACTGAGTGAAGTAAGTCCGACAAAGAAAGGCAAATATCATATGATGTTGTTTATATGTGAAATCTAAAAAAAAAAAAAGGGTACAAATGAACTTATTTACAAAACAGAAATAGAGTCACAAATGTAGAAAACAAACTTATGGTTACCACGGGGGGAAAGGGGAGGGGATAAATTGGGAGATTGGCATTGACATATACACACTACTATATATAAAATTGATAACTAATAAGAAGCTACTGTATAGCACAGGGAACTCTACTCATTACTCTGTAATGACATGTATGGGAAAAGAATCTAAAATAGAGTGGATATATGTCTATGTATAACTGATTCACTTTCCTGTACAACAGAAACTAACACAACATTGCAAATCAACTATACTTCAATAAAAATTTTTTTAAAAATCCCTTCCTCCACTCATAGATAGAGTTGGGATCTGATTTTGATTATATTTTTCATGTATATCCCCATAAACCTAGATTAGGAACAGTATCACTGAGACATACAAGGTGAGATATATCCATTTTGTTGACTCAGATCATGGCAGCAATGACATATGTAGCAGCTTTTTGATTCATCAGCTAACTGTAGAAGGAGCAACAGCTCTGCCAGACATGGCACACATAGCATGGCTTGATGATTAGCAGGAGAAGTAGGAGCTTCCTGATTGCTTCTCACAACGGAGAGGGCAAACTGAGCAGAAAATGAATGATTAGTGGATGGGACCAATCTCATGCCTTCTCTGGCCCTTCTGACAACTTTGTAAATTCCTCAATCTTTGTATCAAATGTGTGTCCATTTAAACCATCCAGAGTAGATTGTACTGCTAAAAACTCAACACTGACCAATGTGGTTATTGATAGCAGAATTGGTTAAATGCAATAGACATTCAGGAAAATAGGATTTGGGAATGTTTACATTAACTATTTGTATCTCAAAGTAGTGAGAAACCACTTACCATTAGAAAGTAAGACCGGTATGAGATGCCAAATAAAGGAAAGGCATTGGTGGACAAAATTACTATTAAAACAGACCATTACTTGGATCAAAAGGAAAAGAAGGACTGTAGGCGGGGGTAGAGAATTTAAAGATAGAAAGAGACAAGGTCAACATTTTCAATTCTTAACTCAAGACATTATCAGAAAACCTAACACTTTCTAAGACTGACTGAATATCTTAACTTCTTTGGTCTCAAGGCTGGTATGGCAAAAAGTTAACTTCAGAATCTGATCTTGTTTATTACTCAATTATAACACAAAATGAATTCATTATGTTAGGTGATTTATTAGGGAAGATTTATTAGGGAAGGTTTATTCCTGAGAATTGGAATAGTGATTTGAGAGTATTTAGATGACTCGTTAATACCCAGATCACACAAACTCTGTCAGGCCTGCCAGCAGAAGCAGACCTTCTGGCGCTGTGAAAAGGGGCTGGTCCTGCATTGCTTAAAGTCTTAGTTACAAATTCATACAGAACAGTATCTTGCAGGAGGATGCAAGATATTTATTATTTCTCTCCGTGCTTCATCCTTACCAGTTATCAATGCTCCCACATCTTGAACAAGCTCGGCATGCTCTGGGAGAAAAAATATATATAACTCTAGAGAGGAAAGTGCTTAGCACCAAGATCTTGCAAGGTTTTTTGTTTGTTTGTTGTTTAGTTTATTTCATTTAAAAAAAGGATGGATATAGGTAAGAATGGATTCTAAGTGTTAGGCTAGAAATAAACATAATTTTTGCGTTGGCTGAATTTATTAAAATGGTTGTGCTTACCCAAAGTTGTGGATGCAAAGTATTGGCTTTAGCAGCTGAGAAGAGTTTTTATTACTTATTCATTTTGTTGCCTAAAAACTGGATTTTCATGCTATCTTTGGGGAATGTTAACAGTGAATATGTCACAAATGACTCTCCTAAATATGTCCTCTGAGGAAGTTCAGAAGGAATCCCCTTCAGCACTAAATTTGAAGATACAATGATAAGGGGAAGCTTGGGCATCCTTGAAAAGATATGTAGCGCACAAGCATTCTTTTTTCCACATCTTTGCCAATATTTGTTATCTTTTGATGATAGCCATGTGAGGTGACATCTCATTGTCCAGGTGTGAAGTATCATCTCGTGGTTTCACTTTGCATTTCCCTGATGATTAGTGATGTTGAACATCTTTTCATGTGTCTGTTGGCCACCTGTATACCTTCCTTCAAAAAACATCTATTCAGGTCTTCTGTCTATTTTTTATTGGGTTGTTTGCTTTCTTGATGTTGAGTTGTAAGTTCTTTGTTTATTTTAAATATTACCTCCTTAGTGGATATATTTTTTGAAATATCTTCTCCCATTCAGTAGACTGACTTTTTGTTGTTGATGTTTCCTTTGCTGTGCAAGATTTTTAGCTTGGTGTAGTCCTACTTGTTTGTTTTTGCTTTTGTTTCCCTTGCCTGAGGAGACAGATCCAAAAAAATATCGCTAAGACCAGGGTCAATGAGTGTACTCCCTTTTTGCTTTTATGGGTTTTATGGTTTCAGGTATTTCATTTAAGTCCTTAATCCATTTTGAGTTTGTTTTTGTATACGGTGTGAGAAAGTAATCCAGTTTCATTCTTTTTAGCATAGAGCTGTCCATTTTTCCCAATATCATTTATTGAAGAAACTGTCTTTTCCCCTTTGTATATTCTTGCCTCCTTTGTTGTAGATTAATTGACCATATAAGTGTGGGTTCGTTTCTGGGCTCTCTATTTGTGCTGGTAGGTGGGTCTGGCCCCCACCTGGTTGGTTGCAAGGCCCTGCCATGTGCAGTGACTGTGGGCCTGCTGGAGGGCAGGGTAAGCTTCTTGATGGCTGGCTACCTGGCCCAGGGGGGCTCAGCACTGCTGCTGGTCTGCTGGTGGGTGGGTAAGCCACTGGCACTAACAGGCTAGAGGGAGGACTTCAAAGTGTTGCTTGTCAGTGGGTCTGATCCATGCTCCTTTCAAACTACTACTTATGTCTCTGCTCTGGGACTCACAGCACATGAGAGTTTGTGTGTGCCCTTAAAGAGTGGGGTCTCTGTTTCCTGTAGCCCTCTGGCTTTCCTGAACATAAGCCTTGCTTGTTTTCAAAGCCAGACATTCCGGGGCTTGTCTTCCCAGTGCAGACCCACAGGCTGGGGAGTCCAATGTGGGATTTTGACCACTCAGTCCTTGGGAAGGACCTCTGCAATTGTGATATTTCTCCTGTTTTGGAGTCACTGACTAGGGGGTGTGGGTCTTGACTATATTGTGTCTCCACTCTTCCTACTTGTCTCATCATAGTTCCTTTTCTTCTGTCTTTAGTTGTGGAAAATCTTTTCTGCTAGTCTTCACGTTGTTCTTATAGATAGGTGCTCCATAAGAAGTAATTTTGTTGTACCTGTGGGAGGAGGTGAGTTCAGGGTCTTCCCACCCTGTCACCTTGGCCACCCCCCTATCCCAGATAGATTTTAAAAGAAAATAAGTTTTCATAAACTTAAATAGGGATGACTGCTTTAGAGCTGCTGTTTTAAAGTGGTCCTTTTTCTAGAGCAATTCGACATAGCCCCTGGCATCTGGTAAATTTATATTCTGTACTCCAATAAACAGGGAATAACTGAAGTTATTTGCTTTCACTTGGAAGGGAGAGTAAAACATCTTCGGGACCTTACTTCAGAAGTGCTTAAAATTCCTGGTTTTGCCCAAATTATTCCTTAGGAATTTTATCTATTTTTCTGCAGGGTACCACATCAGTCTATATCAGCTGATTTGATCTGATGAGCAGGGAAAACTTGCTTTATCACATGGCCTTTATGACCAAGTGGATCAGATGCTACGTAAGGTTTATGGAAAGCTTTGAGAGGAGAATAAGGGTGAAAGATCCTAGAACTGCATGTAAAGCCATTCTGTTGTCAGAAACTAATTTTTCTCTTTTTGAGATAGCTCTTGGATTGCTAATGTGCCATAGCAGAGACTGCAACCATGGGCTCAGTGGGACCTGAGATGCTCAATCCCAAGTGGTTTGAACCACCAATTCATGAAATGAGATGTTCTAGCAGCATCCCACCATCAAGCAAAAATAATAAAACAGAAAGAGGTTCAAGTGATTCCTGAGAACACAAGTAATGAAAGTCACTAGAAGGCTCATCTTTCTTCTGTGCCTGCTTCTGCAGCAACAGCATTATTCCCTCGGCCTGCCTTATGACCTCATTGAGAATTTCCTATGACTGGCTGATAAAAGAAGAAAAAAAATAATTGAGTTTGTTTACAAATATTTTATTTATTCATTAATTTAAACAAACAAATATCAAAAGAGTCTATTTTTCTTAGGTCTTATTCTAGACTCTGAGGTACAACAGAGAATCATACAGTTACTGCATCTTGGAACTTGCAATTGACTTAGGAAACACAAATATTCCTCACTATCCAAACCCATTATATCCTCTATTTCCAAACTCTCCTTTACTGAATGCAAGAAGTGCCCTTATCTGATTTTATTTTTTTTAATTTTCAGATGATTTCCTCACCAACTGAATTCTTGTTATTCACTAGACAAACCACAGTAACCTGTAATATTCCTACTCGCATTCATAAATTAAATATATTTGGGCAATAAGAGATGTTTGTGTATAATATATTAGCTTTCAATAAATGCTTTGGTGGTAAATAAAGCAGAGTAGGAGAGAAGTAATTTCCAGAGGTGGGATGGGAGATTGATATTTTATATAATAGAAGGTGACATTTGAGAATATGACATTTGAATAAAGAAACTGAGGAAGTGATCTTTAAAGATATCTGTGTGGGGTGAGAGCAGTAGGGAGGTAGCATTCCAGACTGAGTGAACATCAAGTACAAAGTTCCTGAGTCAAGCAAGATTCCTGTGTTTTAGGGCAACAAGGATGTTTATATAGTTCTAATGGCGTAATGGAAGAAAACTGCCAGAGGGTGATGTCAGAGAGTTTGAGGGGATTGGGATTATGAAAGACCTGAGGACCCACTATAAAAATGGAAAGGAAAGCCAACAAAGGGTTTAGGACAGAGAAACAATATTTCTTTAATTTACTCAAGTAACTTATATGCCAGACATTATCCTAAGCTTTTTACACATATCAAGTAACATATTCTTCATTGCAACTTTAATGTTTATCACATTTTTATTTCTATTTTATAGGTAAATAAACAGAAGCCAGCGAGATTAAGTAACCCATGTATGGTTACATGGTGGGTAAGTAGTAGAGCCCAGAATGTCTATCTGCAGAGTCCATGCTGTTGGCCATGAGTCTAGGTTGCCTCTATGACCTGACTTAGATTTTAGATAAAGGATTGTGGCTGCTGAGTTGAGAATTGTTTGTAGAGGAAAAACAATAAAAACAAGGAGACCAATTAAGAGGCAATTGTTAAAATCTTAGCAAGAGAAAAGAGTGGTATGGGTAGTGTTAGAGGTGATGGAGAAGCATGGTGGCCAGATTCAGGAAATATTTTAGAAGTGGAACTGATAGAAATTACTCAAGTGTGAGATGGATTCAACAATAATCCCAAGGTTTTTGAGTAAAATGATCAAAAGAATAAAATTACCATATGCTGAAATGAAGAAAACTGGGAGGGGAGGTGAAAGGAAAACCCTATGGAAAAGAACGTAGGCCATCGTCATCTCTTCATCAAGAATTGGATATTGGAAATGTTAAATGTTATATACTTATTGGATACTCAATAAAAGACAGTTGTATATGTGAGTAAGGAGTTCGGGGGAGAGGTCTGGCTGGAAATATATATGTCAATTTTTAGAACACAGATGATATTGAAAGCCATAAGGATGGAAGAGAAAACTTTGGGAGTATTATTAAAAGAATTGAAGTCCAAGAACCCCAATATTTAGAAGATTGACAGGTGAGGAGAACACTTTGCTTCCCCTCAACAATGGGGGCTGGGGGTTAGATAAGAAGGCACAACCTAGAATGTAGGAGGAAAGCCAAGACACAGTAGAGCCTGGGAAGTTAAATGAAGGAATTCTTAAAGTAAATGGGAGTGACTGAGTTAAACCTACAGATAGAGTAAATGAGATGGAGACTGAGAATTAAGCAATATCAGTGATCTTTATAAAAGCTGTTTTTTTGAAGTGGTAATAATGAGGGTCTTCTTAGAGTGAGTGTAGAGGGAATGATATGAGTGGAATTGGAGATAGCAGGTATTTTCAGATATTCCCAGAAAAATGGAAGGAAGCTAGAATGTGATATCAGAAGAAAATATTTTCTTACATGTTTGTACATTTATGACAATGATTCAACCAAGAAGGTAAAAATGATAATGTAAGAGAGGCAGAAGAACATTTCTTGAACCACTTCATTAAGTAAGCAAGATAGGATGAGATGTAGAATCCAAATACATGGGCTCTTAGATGGAAAAACAGTTTATCACAAGTACAGAGGAAAAAAGAGTATATGAACACATATACAGGTAGTTGTTAACTGTGATCTAGAAAGTTTGTGGATTATTTCCTTATACCTTGAATTTTTTTCACGGGAGGAAGCCTCTCAGCTATAGTGAAGATGGAAGAGGAGATGGTGGTGATTAGCTTCATAATTTAGTTCATAGGTTATGTGAAACCAAGATGGGATTGTGACCTAACGAAGGAGACATAAATGTCACCAAGAAGGTGACATTTATGACATTATATGAAGGTATTATATGACATTATGACATTATATGAAGGTAGTAAGTCTCTGAATCTCATATTGTGATGATAGGACAAGTGCCTAGTTGCATTATAATAGGTGAAAACATGTTGTTTTTGGCTGGAGTAAAAGGTTCATATGAGGAAGTCTGAGAGAAATCAAGTTGGAAAGGTAAGCAGAGGCCAGATACTAAGAGCTTAAGGTCATTTGACAAGTAGTTTGCACTTTATCCTGCTGTTCAGGAGGAAAGTTGGAAGAAGATCTTAAGCTGGGGGATGACATGGTTGGATTTTTGTTTTTAAAAGAAAAGATTAGGGGCTTCCCTGGTGGCGCAGTGGTTGCGCGTCCGCCTGCTGATGCAGGGGAACCCGGTTCGCGCCCCGGTCCGGGAAGATCCCACATGCTGCGGAGCGGCTGGGCCCGTGAGCCATGGCCGCTGAGCCTGCGCGTCCGGAGCCTGTGCTCCGCAACGGAAGAGGCCGCAGCAGAGGGAGGCCCGCATACCACTGAAAAAAATAAATAAATAAAAAATAAATAAATAAAAGAAAAGATTAGTCTGTCTATTGTGGCTAAATGATTTTAAAAAGATAAGGCTAGAAATAAAAGTAATTGAAGTGATCATGCAGCAATGCATATGATAGATTTGAAAAACTCATCTAAGAGAAAGGTAGTAGAGGTAGAGGCAGAAACAGCTTCAAGATACATTGAGGATGAGGGCATGACAGGGACTGTTGATTGGAGTGGAGATGGAGGAAAGGTGAGGAATCAAGGAAGTCCTTGAATGTCTGTCTTTTGTGACTCAGTGGAAGGTGGTGTCCTTCATCAATTTAGGAGATAGAGCAAGAAGAACAAGATGGAGGATAACACAATTATTTCTGTTATATGTAGGTAGCATTGACAGTGCATAAAAGATGTGTAGATGGATATGTCTTATAGACCCATAGCTTATAAATCTGAAGCTCTGGAAAGTAGTCTGGGTGATGAAAGAGACTTCGAAATTTTTAATTCATTGGGACATTTGAAATAATTGGTGTAGATGAAATGCCTGAGAAAGAAAGTAGAATGCAAGTAGAAGAGGACCCCCCCCCAAAAAAAAAAAATCTTGGTGAACATAACATTAAGAAGCTCTTGGAGGGAAGGAAGTCCAATGAAGATGACCAGGGAAAAATGGTGAGGAAGAAAATAAGGAAAACAACCAAGAGGCATTTTAGGGGAGAATTATTATTTGTGAGTGTCAAATGCAGCCTGGCAAAGGTGCTAAATAAACACTGAAGTGTTATTTGGATTTGATCATCTTACCATCAGTAGTTTCACTGGTATGGTGGGGTGGAGACAGGAAGTCAGTTTGTAGTTAAGTAGAACACTGAATGGGAAGGTCAGGAGGATAAAGAATAATGATATATGAAGAATAATTTTGACTATTAAGAGAAGAAAAATGTGATAGGAAAAGAGTCCAATTTTTTTTGTTGTTGTTTTTGCGGTACGCGGGCCTCTCACTGTTGTGGCCTCTCCCGTTGCGGAGCACAGGCTCCGGATGTGCAGGCTCAGCGGCCATGGCTCACGGACCTAGCCGCTCCGCGGCATGTGGGATCCTCCAGGACCGGGGCAGGAACCCGTGTCCCCTGCATCGGCAGGCGTACTCTCAACCACTGCACCACCAGGGAAGTCCCCCACCAAATTTTTTTAATGATGAAAGAGTTGAGTGTATGTATATGCTCACAAAGAAAAGAGAGGGAGAAATGAGAGACTCATAATGCGAGGGGAATAATTTGGTGGATGAGGCCTGGACAAAGTTGGAAGGAGACAGGATGTGTAACAAATGTATAGAGATTAGCCATGAACAAGAGAAGAGATTCTCTTTATTTGACATCAGAAGTGAGGCGTAAGTGCATATGTAGAAAAGACTCTAGGTACAGGGAGAAAGTTGATAATTCTGGAAAAGGAAGAATTGAAGTATAGAAGAAGAGAGTAGTAAAACCAGTCTAATAGTCTGGGGGCCAAGGGAGAAATACGGAGAATGGATGAGGGAAGAACCAAAAGTAAGTGCAGTCAGCAAGCAACAACGGTAATATTATATGTTCAGAAACATATTATAATTTTCCTCTTCACCTACAATCTGACATTTTTCTGGTAACTTCAATATAATTGTGATTAACCTATCAACATCAATCCTAAGACTTTGACCTCTTTTTTCCCAATAAACTTGATATCCTCTCAATCTGATCTTATGTGTATCTCATTTGTCTTTTTAACCCCAGACTAGCTCAATGTATGGCATGAGTGAGCCCTCAATATAAATGGACAAATGAAGAAGACAAACAGTGAAAGAATGGAATTAAAAAGCCAGGATGGAATAAAATAATGTAAAAATTTATGAAGTCTCTCACCCTATTTTTAGAGAGTGGGTCCCAGAATTTTAAAATATCTTCCTATTTATCTTGATGCTTGCACCAATTACTTTTAAAAATTAAATTGTGTTTTTGGTTAAGGCTTCACCAGTTCGTCAGATGTAGAAAATATTTCAATAGCATATTCGCTATGAGTTTTTCACTTTTTCAATAAAAATCTGTAAATTGAGTGCATATTTTTATAGTTTTCTTTGATTGAAAAATATCAAAAAGTGTGTCAATGAATGAAGAAGAAATAAAATTACTCTATGTTCATTCATTAATAATGCATGGCAACATTTTCAATTGTCCAAATTCAAATAATATTAAACAATATTCTAAATTATTCTAATTTAGCTATAATCTAAAATACTTAGGTAAATGAATAAAGTAATAAACATCTATGAAAAGCAGTTAAGTGGAAAGCTTTCATTATATTTAAAACTGTCATTTCCAGTGTTTTAATAGAAGTTTTTGATCTGTTTTATGAATGTATAAATTTAAGAATATATATATATATATATAAAACAGATCTTTAGATATTTCGAAACAGTCTCTGACTCACTCTTAATAAATTAGAATAAATGAGATATTCTTCTTAAAATATGAACAACTGTGTACATCAGTGGAAAACTGTGACAAATACCATTTGGTGTCACACAAAGATGTTTTGAGTAGTAAAAAAATTATACAATGAGTAAAATTTCCCAGAATGTTTAAAAACAACTGGCTGGGAAAGCCATGGTTCTCCAGCATCATGCCCTCTACACAAGGTCAATTATCTATTAAGTCACCTGCATTCATTTTCCAGGTTAACCAGGAAACCAGGATTGCCTGAGGGAGGGTTTGCATCACATACAGCGAGAAGTTTGAACTGTAGCCAGACATACAATTAAGATATTTCAGTAGAGCTATTACTCTTGATTCAGACAAATCCCACTGGCATAAGTACTCAGTAGGAGGAATACTCCAAATACTTCATGTTTTAACTCATAGAGTTAATATTGTCATAGTTCATGTTTTAATATTTTATAGAGTTTTATCAAATTTTATAGTGTTTTCATCAAAAATAGTTTATGTTTTAGCTCATAAATTCTTAACGTTATCATGTGAGAAGACAGGGATGAAGATAAAGGAAAGCTGTTGTCTGTGTTTTACAACTATTATCTTCATGAAATTTGAATACTAAAGGGAATAATTGTATCTATGTGTTTACTACAATTGTTCCATATTTACCTAGGTCTGAATCCCATCAAATTTAAGGTATATATAAAGATATCCTTGCATTCAGTAGCTCAATTAGCATAATGTCAGAAAATCTCCATTATGAAAAACTACACAAAAAATAGTAAAATAATGGTAAAGTTAAAAAATAATTCAGAATGCACTGTGGCAGTACAGACTATCTCTAATGTAACACTTCATCTGACTGAGTTAAGGTGTCCTTCAGAGGCTAGACCCAGTTGAGGAGACACCTGGTCAGGTCTCACAGAAGTATCTCTTGGACCCTCTTCATGAATTTCTCTGGCAGAGGATGTGATTGGCATGGTATGCCATGGGAGATGCTGTTAAGATTTGGGTTAGTGCTTGTTAATTATCAGATCTTTCAGTTAGATTGATTTTGCCATGCTTATTTAAAAACTACTCAGAAAGTTAAAAGAAAGCAACTCTGAGTGCCTTATGATTAAAAGAATGATATCCGTCTAAAGTAGGTGAAACTTCAAAATGTGTTACATAGCAGAAACACCTCAATAATTTATGGAGAGAAAATAAATATACATTTTTCAATTATAGGTAACTCCAGTACCTTTGTCTATAATGTTTATAACTCTACAAAATTGCATAATAACAACAACAAAAAAAAACATGAAAGTGTAAAAAATAAGAGATTACTGTAGTCTGAAATAGGGATTGCTTTTGATATATACATGCATTTCCTAACTCCTAATAGTCTGTCCCTTGTGCTACAATTATAGGAAGGATACATGAACCAAGGCCAATCATCATATGCTTTTCCCATTTTCTGGACAGAGTTATTGGTTCAGGGGTGGACATTTGAACCAAGCCAGACAAATCCGTTCAGAGGTACTGATCCAGAGCTTCAGGTGATATGGGTCTTCCCTCTGGAACTACAGGGCTAGGTAGATGAGAAGTTGGGACCATGTTGAGAACCCTTGTCTGCAACCGGGGAGATGATAGAAACAAGCAGAGATGTGCCCTGGAGGTCCAGCCCAGCCAGTCCTTGTGTCCCTGGTTAATTGCAGATCTTCTTTTAGTTCTATCAGCTCCCTCAGAAACTCTCTCAGCTACAGGAGCCAATGAAGTAGATCTAGGTCATGAAAAACAGATGTGGGAGAGCATTTACACATCTTCCTATAATTGAGTAATGTAGTCAAAGATTTGATGCAAGAATGTTACCTAAAACAAAGATTCTTGTGATGTGTGCATCACTAGTCCACTTAATCAGTTATATTAAAATATTGATTGTTGACCAATGACAGAATCTAGGGCCAGTGAGGCATCCCTTTGATCACTGACGTGCTATTTCAGGCCCTCATGAAGATGTCCAGTAAAGAGTGAGTGAATGTCCATTTACTCCCCTTTAGTGGTGTGGACCTCACAATCTCACAAAGCAGAAGATTTTAGTGTTTTTAGTTATGTCAAAGATTTCTTCCTCATATTGAGCTGAAAGTGTTGCTTTGTGACTTGATTCTAACTTTATTCCTGGTATCAACATAGAACTATTTGAGTTCTATTACAGAGTCTATTTCTTATGGTATATAACAATTTTGAAATTTTTGGAAACAGCTCTCGTATTTCTTCAAATGATCTCTTCTCTAAGATAAACATGCTCAGTTATTCTAAACATTTCTCAAATAAAGAGGACTTAGAACCAGATGTCAGGTATCACATTTGGGTGAAACCTGCCATAGACAATTGAATTATTCAGTTCTAATTCCTAACTCCAGAGGTGCTAAAGAACTTAGATCTTTGAGTATATTAAAACTTGATTAAGTTAAACAAAAATAATACTTATATTTTCTGATTACAAAATTAACATAGACTCATTGGAGAAAGCTTGACAATTTGAGAAAAGGATCCAGAAAAGACTATTGAAAGTGTTAATTCCATAAACATGATTTAAATGCCTTAAAGTTATAAAAGGGAACACTCAAAGGTTATAGCTCAGACTTCTGCTCTGTAGAAGAGATATAGTTCAGTCCAATCTGCTACCATCTCTAAATTCTATCACAGCTGCAGACATATGACCAAAACCTCTACTCAGGCCATCTTGTTTTCTTCCTTTTTTTTCTTTTTGTTATACAATTTCTTTGTGTCTGACTTTTTGGCTTTTATAAATATTCTACTACGTATAAAATTCTGGATTTTTTTAAGGACACTGGGTTTAAAACATGCAATGTACCACATAAATCAGATTCAACACTGGTATTAATTATCTTTAACAAATTACCCCCAACCTTGGCAGCTTAGAGCGATAAACATTTATTATCTCACAGTTTCTGTGGGTCAGGAATCTGGAAGCAGCTCTGCTGAGTGGTTTTGGTTCCATCATCTCTCATGAGGTTGCATGCTGCATCAGCTATGGCTGCAGTCTTATCTCGAGGCTTAACTATGGCTAGAGAAACTGTTTCCAAGACCTCACATGGTTACTGGCAGACCTCAGTTCCTTGATAGCTATTGGCCAGAGAAGGTTTCACTTTGTTGCTGCTTGGGCTTCTGTACAGCTGCTCACAAAATGGCGGCTCATCTTTCCCAAAGTGGCCGAGATGGAAGGCACGAGCTTCTATAACCTACTCTCTGAAGTGACATGCCATCATCTCTGTCATTACTGGTCACACAGACCAACTCTGGGATCATGTGAGAGAGGACTACACCAGGGTGTGAATTATAGGAGGTGGGGAATCACTGGGGGCTGCCTTGGAAGCTGGTGACACTGAAACTGATTAAAACAATATTATTTTTAATGATATCAGGAGACCAGAAATCCATTTTAACTTATTGTGTTGATATAAAAGTTAGCTATTAAAAAGCATGTATTTCTTCTGAGATTTGAGTAATAAAAGTAGATCCCTCCCCACAAAGCTGTAGTCTCATAATTTGAAAACTTATAAATAACTAATAGTGAAAAATGAAATACATGAAAATAACTCTTTTCACCAAAAAAGACAAATGTTTCTACCTATTAACTACTTTTGCAACATTTTTAAAGTGATAATACCCTGAGAAAAACAAAATCATTTTATTTCTGGAATTTGAAAAATTGACAACCAAAAAGCTGAATCTTAAAAGTGAATTTTTTTCTGAACATGGATTTTATTACTCTTAGTCTGTATCAGAAATTAATTTATTTTGTTGATCATCTTAAATACGAGGGCTAACATTTACTGGGTCCCTGGGTTGTTTCAGGCACGTTCTCTGCTTGGCACCTTACAATGGGTCATCATCTCCTTCAATCTCCAAATTATATAATAGAACCAAGACCAGTGACCATAAAGATACAGCCAGCTCCCTGCACCGCATCATCCAAATGTCAGAGGACTCAGGTTTTCTGATGCCAACCTTCATGCAGGACTTGTCTCCATTCCCAATTCACATGATAGACAGGCTCAGACTTGATCAGACTTAGGTATCAAAAAATGAACCTTATTACTCATCTTTTTCATAATTTCATTTGAAATAATTTTGCATCTTTATAACATGATGCATTTTTGTAACTTGTCATGTTTATATTCAAGGTAAAATATAATTTAATTATCTATGATATCATGTTTCTTAGTGGTACTAAAGTTAGCCTTATACAACGTATATCCTCTACATCTATCTCCACAGTCTGGTATCCACAGAGAAAGAAGCAAATAGCAAATAGCAACATGTGGCCATTACTGTTTATTAAGTCAATCAATAGATTTGCTGAGCACCATGCTGGGCTTTAGAGCCAGAGGAGTGAAAAAAGTAGACAGAATCCTAACCATCAATGAGCTTGCATTCAATAAAATCAGCAGAGACTATTAAACAAATAACTGAGATCCGTTCATAGGGATAGTGCTAAGAAGGATATGGACAGGGTGTCAGGATAGAGAGTAATGAGAGGAGGCCGCTATAGCAGCAGCGATCCTGGAAGACGTTTCTCATCAGGTGAGAGCTGAGATGAGACCTAAAGCGATGAGTATGAGTCTGCCTTTTGATAAGCCCGGGACGGGCATTCCAGGCAGAGAGAACCACCAGGATAAAAGTGAGAAAGGGTTCTGGGTGCTCAAAAAGCAGAAGGAAAATGGAGCAATGTGTAATGAACTAAGAGAAGAACGAAGGGAGAGAGACTGGAGAAGTAGGCAGGAAATAAATCAGTGGGAAAACATAGATCAGAAGGCTGACACAATGAAATTTTCAATTAAAAATGGAAAAAAAATGTCATCTGCCTACACCATGAATAGGAGGGGCCAAAAAGAGAGCTGTGAGGTCAGAACTACAATAAATGCATTTATATCATTCAGGAACATACGAGAGAAAATTCTTAACTCATCTGGGAAAGTCCAGAAAGACACTGAGGTGTGAACTCGACTTCACTAGGGAAAGATGGGGATGGTAGAGGGAAGAGAATTGCAAGTAGCAATAAATGAACATGACTTTAAGTTTGGGGTGTAATTCAGAATGCTAGGAGGTGACATTTTAAAAGTAGGTAAGGATGACCTCATAAAAGCCCTGGATGCCAAGCTGCGGAATTGGAGCTTTATTCTGTAAAGGATGGAAACACCAGTGAATAGCCCAAAGTAGGGATATAATCGGATTTCAATCTTGGAAAAGAGTTGCGGTTAAAATGAGGATAGTAAATTTCAAAGGATCAAGACTACAGAAGAGGGCTTCCCTGGTGGCGCAGTGGTTGAGAGTCGGCCTGACGATGCAGGGGACGCGGGTTCGTGCCCCGGTCCGGGAAGATCCCACATGCCGCGGAGCGGCTGGGTGGCTAGGCTCATGAGCCATGGTCACTGAGACTGCACGTCCGGAGCATGTGCTCCGCAATGGGAGAGGCCCCAACAGTGAGAGCCCCGCGAACCAAAAAAAAAAAAAAAAAAAAAAAAAGACTACAGAAAAAAAAAAAGAAAAGAAAAAAGGAATTGTCAACAGGGTGCTTTATTCATCCAGTTAAAAAGAGGATCAAGATTTGGCTTCAAAGAATAGGAGAGGGGTTCCAGCATTATTCAGGAGGAAGCGTAGACAGTAACATAAACTCCATTAGAATGTGAGCTCAATAAAAAGAGATTTTGACTATTTTATTCACTGGTGTTATCTCTAGGGTCTAGAAAAGTAGCTGGCACCTAAAAAAAGTTTAATGAAGTATTTGTTAAATGAATGTATGGATGGATTAATTAGTGACCAATTAGGGAGACCACACTTTTATTTATTAAATATGTGTTAATCACTAACTGTAATATAGATATAGAAATATAAATCTATCTACCTGTCTATCCATTTCTTTCTCTCTTCCTCTCCCTCTCTCCTATCACCTATCTCCATATATCCATCCATTCAACCATGATTTTATCACCTTCCTATGTGTCATTTTACTTACCTATGTTGTGGTAAAAGTTTTTAAACACCAAACTGTTTCTCACTTACAGAGACTAGAGCGAGAGGATAGAAGAAACTTTTGTCACTGCAAAACGAAAACTAAAACTGAGAAATGGAGCTTAAGTTTTTCTATATAGGAAAATCCACAGGAAATGAGAAGAGATTCTGGGAATTAAAAAACTCTACGGATCATTTGAGGAGTGGGGTGGATATATGAACATAGAAAATTGGAGGCAGGAAAAAAAAGTGGCTGGTGAAAAATTTCTGCTTATTCAAGTGATTGAAGAGACTCTACAATTAGAGATAGCTAGTATCGATTAATTGTTAAGATTGGTTTTCATTTGCATTTTTGTTACCCAGACCCTCCCTATCAAAGCTCTGGAGGTAAAAGATTAAGGGAAATGAATAGTAATCCACATCTGAGATAGCAGGACAGAGAGAGAAAAGAATCAGTCACAAGGGTAAGATGTAAGATCCAGAGTTAAAGGTGTCTAACAAAAAGAAAACCTCCAAGTTTGCAAAATATCTTGTGGAGGGTGATGGGTTTCCCTTCCTCAAAAAAAATATGCTAGGAATTTCTTTCCAATTATATTTAATTCTCACTAGACAAATTAATTTCAGCTAGTATTTAAGTTTCATATCTTAGTTGTTCCTTTAGGTAAATAAATATATCTTGCAGTAACATATGATAGAGTGTGTGTATACATGTGTGATGGGTGTCAGTGTTGAGCTTAAGGGGCTGATGTGATAAAGGAAGGAAATTTCTTTATCCAGTAGCTTCCAGGGGTTCTTATTCAATAAAAACACAGACTCATACTGGCAGCCAAAATGTGGGCACAATCACAGCTCTGCGGTAGGCAAGCTCCCCCAAATCAGCCAAGATTCAAGGATCAGTCCTGTTCAGGCATAATCCAGGGGTAATTGCCACAGTTCCCTTCCCAAAGTCCTGCACGTTTAAACCACTCCTCTAAATCAGACTGCTGATTAAGCTATAATAACTCCAGCAGAAGTGATGCAATAGAAGTCTTTATGGGCAGACACAAAACATTCATTTAAAGTTGCTCTACTAGTTGCCATGAGTGATTTTTGAAGATATTTGGAGTGTAGTTTTGCATTTGACATGGCATGAGAAATACAAAGACAGGGACTCCCCTGGAGGTCCAGTGGTTAAGACTCCGTGCTTCCACTGCAGGGGACACAGGTTCGATCCCCGGTCAGGGAACTAAGATCCCGCATGTCGCATGGTGCAGTAAAAAAAATCCAAAACAAACAAACAAACAAAAAAATACAAAAGCAAATCCACCAATAGGAAGGGGAAGCAAAAACAAGGCTAGCTCGAAGGAACTCCTAAAATTCAGAGTGGATCGTTAATTAGACTAACACTTTTGGCAACACCTGTAAGACCTACTCCATTTGCTTACAGGTAATTACAATGTGAGGGAGAACACAGGCTTGCCATTCCTATTGATTTCTTAAACTCTAAGCTATGTGGAAAAGATGACATGGGGGTGTATATAGATAGAAGATCCTGAGCTCCGTCATAGATAATCTGATAAAGTACATCTGGGAAGGGGTGCAGGAATGTGCATTTTTACCAAGTTTCTCAGGTGTTTCTGATACAGTCACTTTAGGAAAACATTGGCATACAGCGGAGATTTCAGAATTTTAGAGGGTAGATGGATTCCATATTTTCCAAAAACACTTCCTCATCAGCCCACTGATGCTTGAAATTCCTTTAAGGGCAGGCAGATCCTATCAATCCACAATTAGAGATGGAGATCTGTCTGGTAGTTTCCAGATCTAATGTGATCTAAATGTCTTGCAGTATCCTGTCCTAAGCCCATGTTGTAGGGATTGTGGAGAATGTTCTCTGAAAGTAAGAAGACTGCAGGTATTAGCTAGGGTTCTCGAGAGAAACAGAACCATTAGGATATCTTTATCTCTCTCTCTCATATGTACTTATAAAAAACTGGCTCACAAAATTATGGAAGTTAAGTCCCACAATCTGCTGTCTGCAAGCAAGAGACCCAGGAGAGTTGGTGATGTAATTTCATCCAAGTCCTCCGAAGGCCTGAGAACCAGGAGTGCAGACGGTGTGAATCCTAGTCTAAAAGCGGAAGACCTATGTCCCAGCTCCATAGTCAAGCAGAAAAAAAAAAAGAGAGAGAGAGAGAGAGAGAGAGAGAGAGAAATCCTTCCTCTGCTTTCGGTTGTAGTCCAGACCTAAATGGATTGAATGATGTCCACACACTTTGGGGAGGTGAGATCTACTTTACTAAACCCACCAATTCAAATGTTAATCTCATCTGGAAACATCCTCACAGATACGCTCAGAAATAATGTTTAGCTGAATATCTGGGCACTCTGTGACCCAGTCAAGTTGACACATAAAGTTTGTCACCACACTGCCTTTTTTAACAACTGACACTAAAATCCCTCAAATGATAATGCCTAGAATACAGGAACCTGAAGATGTGAAAACACTCATTTTCATAGAATTTATGGGACAATCATAGCGTGTTTTTTTTTTTTTTAATTGTACCAGTGAAGCAGAGTTTCCTTGTAAGGGTTCCTTAGTGTTTCACAGTTTGATCAGGCCATCAAAAATATATGCAAACAATTATTTTATCCAAAAAATTGTCCTTAAGTGAAAGTCACAACTTTTATTATTGACAGTTTTTTTGATTTTGTTTTGTTCTGTTGTTTTACTGTAGGATATGTTTTAGAGACCTAACAGGACTGAGCACTTCTTGAGAGAAGATGTTTACTGTTGGTCACCATACTTTTGTTTTTAAATGTCTCATGACATCTAACCCAGCTCCTTGAATAGTGTGTGTGCACTAAGTACTTGTTCATATATTGATGGCTTTGACCAACTTACTAATTAATAAGGCAGACCATAATAAAGTCCATTAAAATGAGAGAAGTTTTCTAAGAACAGTTGTGGCAGTATGACTCTGTTGTGCAAGTTCCTTTGACAGATGACAGATAAAGAACTCTCTGTCCTAGTTTTCAAGGTCTTCCATATGCTGAACACTTAACTTTTCCAAATATATCTCAAATTGCTCCCTATTGTGTATGCATGTATTCTGATTCACGTTTCCCTGGACATACCTAGGGTGTTCCCATATTTATAGCTCCACTTTGACATCTTTTCAAACCTTCTTTCACTTATTTTTACCCCTGGGAATCCCCTTCCTCCCAAAGGTCTGTCTCAATTTCTGTCTCTTCCAGAAGGGTTTTCTGCTTATGCACAATCTTAATCCATATTATCCCTCTCCTCTTCACTTCCAGAGAATTTTGTTGTTCAAATGGCAGTTATCACGGATTGCATTGCATTTGTTTCTTTGATTTATTTTGTTTCTATGTTTTCTTGGAGTGACTTCTCCATGGTACAGGAGACCTTATGGTCTCTATTGGATCTAACGAAAAATACTTATTGCATACGCTATTGAAATAACAAAATGAATAATTTAAATTTTGATCTAATTATTTATGAATTAGCAGATTTTGTTCAAGTTGCTTAATGTCCTTGGTGATGGGTGTGCTTATCCAAAAAATAAAGATGGCAACACCTAAATTGTGTGGTTGGTGCAAAAATTAAGTAAGATTTTTTTATGCAAAGCACACGCATATCTTTAAAATTTTCCAAGATGTCCCTATCGATGAAAAGAGATAAGAAAGATAGAAAACAAAACATATTATATTGATATACAGATAGTCATATGAAAAGAATGAATGAAATAAAGTGAGGCTTCCAAGTATCACTTGCCCAAAATTCTGTGAGGCAGAAGTTGGAGCTGGGCTCAGCCAGGATGGGTCTTCTCTGCTCCACATGGTTTACTGGTCTCTCTCCTATTTCATGGACCTCAGTTGGGATTACTGGAATTACTGGGATGGCTCAGAAGGCTGGACTTCTTTCTCTATCTGGCCTCTCATCCCCCATCAGGGTGGTCTGGACTAATAACATGGTAGGAGCATTCCAAGAGAGCAAGGCTGAAAGCTGAAAGACTCATGAGGTCTAGATGCAAGACTTGTTTAATGTCACTTCCTTTCTTTTGGTGAGAGCTAGTCATGAGGTTAGCCCTCATTCCAGGTCTGGAGAAGTAGTTCCTTCTTAACAGAAGGAACTGCAAATGGTTAATGGGCATTTGCAATCTACCAAAACAGAGATGGAGAAGAGAAGTATGGAGAAGGCATGGATTACAGAAGCAACAGAGAGTGTGCTCCAGGTTTGGAGCAAACATATCTGTGATTAATGACATATGGGACAGGTTGAACCCAGTTGTGTGTACTCTAAGTAGTAATTCATAGTTATAAAGAAAGAAAGCTGAGGAAAGAAAAGTAAAGAAGACAAGGGATAATTGAAAGCAAACAGTGAAGTTTAGGCTTAGAAATCTAAACGCCTTTGAGCTCTAATAAAGGAAGTGACATGATATTAGCCATGGTTGGAGGTGAGAATCTGTGTTTCTGTATTTCAGAAATATGGAACAGAAGGATTCTTGACATGAGCAGAGGAGAAAAAGGACTAGCTCAGTAAGCTGAGTAAGTAGCAATTGGATTAGCATTAATGAATGTAAATGGGGAAGGGACAGGGTTTTTTTGTTTGTTTGTTTGTTTTAACATCTTTATTGGAGTATAACTGTTTTACAATGGTGCGTTAGTTTCTGCTTTACAACAAAGTGAATCAGTTATACATATACATATGTTCCCATATCTTTTCCCTCTTGCATCACCTCTGTGCTTTGTGACCACCTAGAGGGGTGGGATAGGGAGGGTGGGAGGGAGGGTGACGCAAGAGGGACAGGGTTTTAAAACACCACGATAAGCGAGAATGGAGACAATAGGGACCATAGCAGGAGACACCTGAGAGATCTTAGGTGACCATATAATTTATCATCCACACTGGGAGTTTTGAGAGAAAAAGAGGGTGTTATTAATTATTACTCCAGGACCACAGCAGTTAAAAAACCAGAATGTAGCAGTCATCAATGTTTTAAGGCAAAAATTAAGTTGTGACACTTATGAAGGAAAAAAATTAGGGGAAATATGAAGCTTAGGAAAACATAATGATAATTATGTTTGCCTAAGTTTAAGGCCAACAGGACAGACAGGTTAGTTACTTTATGGGCAGAGAAAGCAAGTGAACTATAAAGAGCTTAAAGACTTGGACTGCTGGGAGATAATAACAATAATTATGTATTACATTTACATAATTCTTTATGATTAAAATGCTTTCACAGGCACTACCTGATTTTCTCCTTTCAGTAGCCCTTCTAGGTAGAGAAGATGGTTATTATCCTCCTTATGTGGGGAGATGGGGAGGAAGGGCACCGCATGGAAGAAAGCATACTCTTTCAAGATGCATTGATGTGGGTGTGGACAGTGACCTGGTTGTGCCCTTGGAAAGGTTACATAACCTCTTTGAGCATCAGGTTTTTTTTTTTAACCTATAGATGAAAAATAAGAAGAATTATGTGTGTGTGTGTGTGTGTGTGTGTGTGTGTGTGTGCGCGCGCGCGCACGCCTTTAGTCTACTTATAAGCATATAGTACATGTTAAAAAGTATTTATTCACTGTCCACATTTTGTAGATGTGAACACTGAGGCTCAGTTTGAATGGAAGAGCCATGTTATAAACCCAGATCTTCTTGTCCAGTGCTCTTTCTACTAATCCATTTGTCATTTACTGGAAGTTGCAAAAACCGGGATGAATGAGTTCTCAAAGGAAGTAGATACAGGTGGGATCTAGGGAAGGAATACAAAAGCAGTGTATCTTAAAAAACCTTAAAGAAAAGAGTTCTCAGCAATAGTTTAAGAAAAATTAAGTCAGAAAAAATTGGAAAAAAGTGACAAGATTATTGAAACAAATCTTTGTCAATCTTCAGGAGCCCAACGTCTTGAGAAGAGTCAAATCAGAAGACATTGCAAGGGGTGCAAAGTGCAATACGAATGGAAGCTCAGTGCTCGGACAGGTGTGAGGTCAAGTTGAGGGTAATGGAATAGAAGGAGTAAGAGGTGGTGCAGAGAAGGTGAGTGGAAAGTTGAGAGGCCGGTTTTTCCTGAGGGAGGCAGGTTTAGGCCTGGAGAATTGGTCAGACCACATTGAAGGAGTTAACTAGAGAGGCTCACCTGTCTTGGACTTAATTCCTTCCATCATCCTTTTCAACCTTACAATTCTATGATTCTAACCATGTCATCATCAGCTCCGGGAGAGGATGGAAAAGGGCTTTATAAATAGCAGCGGTGTCTCCAATGCTTCTGAGAATGTTCATCACAGGTTCAGTGTCAGCTCTAAGAATTATTTTCCTCCTGGTAAAGCTGAATGTTCCTTTGTTTCTCCTTCTGTACCAGTTGAATTTTTCCCTCCCCTCCCAATCACCATAGCCTTTCCTCCCACCCCACCCCTATTTCGGTTTTGCACTGTTTCCTAGTTGTGCCTTGTCTTTATTATCAGCTGTCTTTTATACTTTGAGATCTCCTTTATTATATCCTATCATTTTTTTCCCCCAGAATCTATCTGACAAATTCATTTCTGCCAAATCCACATCCAGAACCAACCTTGTTATTCAGAGTGTGTGGGAGTTTTTGTTCAACTGATGAAAGCATTCTTCATCCCACAGGGAGACCAGCCATGATAAAATATCTGACACATCTTTATTGTGGTAAAAGTTTTAGTCATTTTGCTATAGCCCTATCCATATTACGATTGGCTTCTTACTGAATATTTTACTAGTCATTTCTACCAGTAAATTCTGAGCATTACTAAATTACAGTCTAAATTCAGGCTTTTGCCCATTTTAAATGTATTTTCTTGGTGTCCTGTTTTGTCTGCAATAATTCTTTAATGGGCAATGCACTAAATAAATATTTTCTTGGAAATTACCCTGCTAAGAGTATCAAAACCACAAGACTCCTCTAGACCCATTTAGGAATTGAACTTCTGATTGCCTCCAGATAAGGTACTTTATATTGTGATTTGCTTCTTATTTTCTTCCTTCATTAATTCATCATTTATTCATTCTCTCAGCAAACATTTGCCATCTCCTAAGTGCCAGGTGTTTGGCCATGCAAATATTTTGAAAAACTGACCTTAATTTTGGTTGCAAACTCCCATGGAATACAAACTTAATCTTATTCAGTGAGGGTCCCTCGTTTTCTCAGAGTTGTACCTAAGTTCTCTAAAGCCAAGCTCATGTGAAGCCAAATCATTGATCTGATACTTATGACCTTTATTTGTTCACCTTGGATTCGACTGAGACGCCCCATTTCGGATGATTGTCAGTTGTCGTGTCTCTCAGGTACAACCAAGAAAAGTGAAATCATTCTTTATTTTTAAATTAGTGGAATTTAATAGGCAGGTTATGGGGAGATTTAAGACCAAGGAGAGGACCATGGAGCCTCCCAGACACTAATAATAGCAGAAAACTGCTGTTTTCCTGAAGATGAGGGAATTAAAAGAAAAGCAATGATTGTTGGACCCAAGAGGTGACGTGTAATTGGCAGAAGCTGGACCTACAAGTGGCCCATTCTGGCAAAGCTGGGAAGAAGACATAGTCATCCCTGGAGGCATCTGCCCCCACAAAGAGAAAAGGGGTGGACCACGGCTGCCCTCCTGTCTCTAACCTGTGCCTCTTATTGGCCAAGTCTAGTGGGCAGCAGCTGAGCACGGAGCTCAGGAAAAGGCAGCCTCAGTGATCTATCTGGCCTCTCTCACTCCCAGATACAAATTATTTTTTCTTATACCCCCTCCTCAGTAAGAGAAATTGTTTTCAGTTATAAGCTTCAAGTTAACACATTTTTATTATTTATCCTTAAATGAGCACTGTATTCTTTACAGACATAACTCTGTAGAAACCCCAGTAAGTTCATGACAGGTTAGACTCATTGGAGCTAGCTAGTGTATACATAGTGTGTGTCTCCAATTTCTGCAGCAGAGACACTGTCAAGACGTAGAAACAGAACTCAAGTTACTTTAATTTTGTCATTTTACAGCAACTGGGGGTTTTTATTTGTGGTAAAGAAATTAAAACAATAAAACCAAGTAAACAGAGTGATGATTTGGAAAATAAGCCTTGCTGAATGTAAGGAAAAATTCTCTCTTGAAACAAATACATATAGCCATGTGTCAAGGCTCACTGTAGGTTTTCTATCTATTTATCTATCTATCATCTATCTATCTATCTATCTACCATCTATTTATCATCTATTTATATCTATCTAGTTTGCTAGGTCTGCTGTAACAAAATACCATGGACCTGGTGGTTAAAACAACACAAACTTATTTTCTCATAGCTCTGGAGGCCAGATGTCCAAGATCGAGGTGTTGGTAGAGTTGGTTCTTTCTGAAGGCCGTGAAGGAAGGCTCTGATCCAGGTGTCTCTCTGTGGTTGTAGATGGCTGTTGTCTCCCTGTGTCTCATATTGTCTTCCTTCTGCTCCTGTCTGTGTCCAACTACCCTCTTCTTTTAAGAACACCAGTCATATTGAATTAAGGCCCCACATTTATGTCTTCATTTTAACTTTATCTCTTTCAAGACCTTATCTCCAAATACGGTCACATTCTGAGATACTGGGGGGAGGAATTTAATGTATGAATTTTAGCAGGGGACACAGTTAAGCTCTTTGCTGGCTCTATCTACCTATCATCTATCTATCTATCTATCATCTATCTGTCTCTCTGTATATTTTCTACATCTACAGTAACTACGGTGCTTTGCAGGACTTAGACCAACACATTTTTTTTTCTTTCTGAGCAGGAGTGCTTGATCACTGACATTTTTTAGAAAGGCCTTTATGTAAAGATAATAAAGAACAGATCTGATATTTAGGTAGATTTATTATTGCTTTCAAATTCTCTACAGATAGAGTTACCCCTTATTGCCTATACCTGGTAAAGACAACTGCCACCACCCACTCTTGGCATACCGCTGCACAACCTGCAGGGACCAATGTCCTTAGGATACAGATTAGAGCAGAGGAAGGCAAGGAATAGATCTGAAGACAAACAGGCCATGGACGCCCCCCCACCCAACCTTGTCCATCCATGTGTGTTACTGCTGTGTTCTCACTTAATCCCAACAAACAGGACTTTTTGAATGCTCTGTTCCATTTCAAGGGGAGTAGGAAATATTCTTCTGTTCCCATAGTATTCTAGCTGTGGAAAACATGGCAAGATTATCTCTTGGCCTGACAGACTAAACACATCACAGAGTTGTTTCTTATCTCCCAACACTGTGAGAGCATGAGGAAAACTGTCAACATCTTTGTTCCACCTGGGTCAGGACACAGATCATTTCTGTCCTTAAATTCTCAAACCCATCTGAGAGTTTGTCATTTCTCTGCATCTCACTCCCCAAGAACTGAACTAGGGAGGGTCCATAGTTTTCTTACCAGGGACACACTGAAATCTAGACCATCTTAACTCTGCTCCTTTTTATTTTACCTTCATCCAAAGAAATCATTGTATAATCTTAAGATTCAGAAAAATCTGATTCTGACTGAGCCATTTTATACTTTGCCCACAGTCTCCTCAGAATTTAGGCTTTTCAGACTAAAAAAAACAAGAACTGGCTTTAAACTTCTGAGTTCTATTGTTTCATCTCTTCCCTGTGGGAAGAGGAGCTTCATATTAGCTAAAATCTCAAATTACTATACTGACGTATATAGTTTCTTGATCATTCCTCAAATATTTATTAAGTCTCTACTTAGTATGGCTGACTTCTTGATTTCTCAATGCTGATATATGACTTTGGCCAAGTCATACAACCTTGTAATTTTCAGTTCTCTTAGTTAAAATATGTTGATAATGCTCTCTGCACTGTCTACAGTATGTGGTAGCTGCGGAGAGCAAGTGAGCCCAATAAATTTTTTTTTTTTTTTTTTTTTTTTTTCGGTACGCGGGTCTCTCACTGCTGTGGCCTCTCCCGTTGCGGAGCACAGGCTCCGGACGCGCAGGCTCAGCGGCCATGGCTCACGTGCCCAGCCGCTCCGCGGCATGCGGGATCTTCCCGGACCGGGGCGCGAACCCGTGTCCCCTGCATCGGCAGGCAGACTCTCAACCACTGCGCCACCAGGGAAGCCCCCAACAAAATATGTTTAAATGTATCAAGATCTTTCTGCAAAGAAAAGCATTATTAGTGTGCATTTAATTAAATTTGTAACCTACAAAGGGATAGTCTTTTAAAACATTTTAACCTTGTGTGGCTGGATAATATTATATTTCCCCCCTCTCTCCGGTCCCCATTCCAGAAGGCTGTTAGCAATGCATTTCACTGGTTCTCTAGATAGGGAGTAGATAACAAAACTGAAAGCAAAATCGCCAAGAGAAGTTTCAGTCTTTATTTATGCATTTTTGCTTCTGAATGCCTAAGCGTCTATGAAATTGTATAAAATTTTTGACAATGGAGGAGATTTGTGGAGGTGATATTTTTTAAAAAATTCCAATGGGAGAAGGCAAAATTTGCTTTACCACTGTTTGTAGACAGCTGGTAACCAAGTCCGGAGGTCAGATTCCTGCCATGACTCTGGGAAATGATGTCATAGCTCATCTGGACACTGGCTGCATTGGTAGTTCTCAAAGTTCTTCTGGCAATTCTATTAATATGCAGCCAGGGTTGAAATCCACCGATCCAAGCAGCCGAGAACAAGAGAGTCTCAAGAAAAGATTGCCAAGCATGACAGAAAATAGACCGAGCAGAGAAGCCTACAGGGACCTTGTGGGCAGGTATAAGAGACATCTTTTCAGTACATCTATGGAGTGATGATCATGGACTGATCCCCTGAACCCACCACTCAGCAGCTGCTTATCCCTGCAGAAGACCCCAAAAACTCTGTAATACATGGGAAAATACCCAAGAAGTTGAATTTAAATTGGATTTTTTTAAAAAAGATGCATTTCTTCCACACCTGGGTTTGTGGTATGATATTTACATCTACAATGCACCTTGAAATTCATTGAAAATTATTAATATTTTTGATGTAGAAGGAAAAATAGTGCAGCAGAGAGAAGGAACAATTTTTTTTCCAAAGTATACTTTGATTAATGAAAGGGCAAGGAAAAGAATTCTTAGTCCCTAAAACTTTGCCCCATATTCAGTAGCTAACGTTGTCTCCAGTAATTTTATGACTCTACCTAGAGTTACACAATTTTACTCTTTAATTCTCTGACTAGCAGGATATCATGCCTCATTTAGATTCTGGAACCCATCCTGCCAGACTAATTACCTCTTCTAGTGAGCCAAAGGGTAAGACAAATGATTCCATGACAACACTTAAGCATATATCTTGCTTGTCCTGATGTCTTATGTATTTGCTTATGTAAGATAAATGACTCCTTTTCAACACGCCCAATATTTTGGTCTTTCTCAATTAAGTCTGAAAAATAAAGCCATCTTAGGAAAAGCGTATCTAAATTATTGGTTTTCTTGTTTTTATTGCTATTATTTGAAGACATTTACATTTATTTGGCCTATATCATTAATGTATTACTAATTTTTAAAATACAGTTTTATATTGCCAAGGGTTTGCCTTATTGAAGTCTTGCTGGTGGTTTGTAGAATGGAATGAGGGTTTGACATTAACATCTAGGCTTGAGTTATCTCTGATTTAATGCTTCAGAGTTATTAGATGATCTTTTGAGGACAGAACTTCATTTTCAAATTAACCCCGCACGGAAATAGACAACATCATTGAAAATATGTAACTATTTTATTTTATTATTTTATTATAATAAGCATGGACCTAAAATAAATACTTGGTGAACAAATTTAATCTCTTCACTGAAATTGTATGTTGTAAATGAAATACATCTTTATTATAAAATAAACACAATATTTGAAGAGTTAAAATTGAATATATAAACATTAATTGTTTCACAAGACACCGGAGATATTCGGAAGCATCCCATAGGGGTGGTCTTGCCCCACAAACACTTGTCCATCCATCTCCCCCAAGCCCCACACTTATGACCCCATATTGGCATGTTAAATACATGCGAAGTGAAGCATTGAGAAAATAATGCATGTAATTCAAGCAAAACAAAATGCTTTATCCGTACCTATTTATTTATTCGAGAATACAAACGGAGGTACTTACTTTGGCCTGACTAACTTCCTGGATCATGACCTTGGTTCTTCATTTTACTTTGAGTGGGTAGACCTGTGCAATGACTAAAGAATAAAACAGGGAACAGAAACCACTCCCTTCAACACCCAAACCTCAATTCCCTAACTGGGACTGTATTTCCTGTTGATGAGAATTGAGTGTTCATAGTATTCTATTGATATGTCTTATCAAGACAGATAATTCTGTTTGTTTGTAGGTGCACATACTAGGTTCTGAAAGCATATTATTTTTCATTTATAAATTATTTTCCTTTGAATATATAATTCTAAGCAAGTTTAACAGTATCAGTTAGATGCTTTAATACCATCTTCTTAAGTAGCCTAACAGAAATCAGAGCTCCCTTCTCCCTAAAAGCGTTTAATTTCTAGTACATTTGAGTTTCCTAAAGGAGAAACAACTCTTTTCACTGACCAAACATTTTCATATTTTGGTAAATTCAATTAAAAGTCCTTATTTGATGTCTATTATTTGCAGCTTGTTTTCAAAAGAAAACACGTCATCATTTTAGTTGTTACCGTGCTAGTATAAGAAATAATTTGGAGAAAAAATAAGTTAGGTTATAGTTTAGAATATGTTTTATTGCTAGGGCTTATCAATTACAATAGAGGTCGGATTCCTTAACAGATAATATACGGTTGTGGACAAAAAAAGAGTCTATCATTATACTAAGGATTATGGACATACTTGATTTTAGACGACACAAATTGGAATGGGGATTATTTGAGTCCAGTAATAGTAAATGCATTTAATACACATGAGGTCAGAATGTCTAAAGCAAGTCATTTTTATTCCTACCACAGGTGACTACAATCTATATACCCTTTAAACTTTTCATCTCAATTTAAAAACAGTCGTAAAGCAAGTTCTCCTGCCTGACGTACTTACAGTTTCTGGCAAGCCTCTATAAAACACATTGATCATAACCCACAGTTTGAGTGAAAAGCAGGTGTTAGACGTAACTGGTGGAGGTCTTACTAAGCACTGTCCCGTTCTGTTGTAGCTTATCTGTTTGTGGCGCAGGATGCACAGCGGCTGGATGTCCGTGCTTTAGCTTCTTTCTGTTGCAACAGCAGAACCCACAAAGCAGACCCCCTCCGATGAAGAGGACAGCGGTACTTGCCCAGCCAAGGAAGAGTGCCGCTCCCAGCTCTCGTTTCTGAGCCACGTGGACGGCTGGATTGTAGAAATCCCTGATGATGATATTGGCTGTCCAGCACACCGGAATGAGAACGAAGATGCCCGTCAAGATAAAGAGGACTCCAGAAGTCCCCAGAAGATATGTTTTAACCCTCTCGTTAGAGCCTTTGCACTGAATCTTTTTCGTGCCGGAAATGCCAATAAGCAGAGCAATCAGAGATAAGGCAACAGCTACACACATGAGGGCGCGGGCTGCTTCCAGGCCAGGTGGGAGAGCCAGCAAAGAATTGTAGAACTTGCACTGCAGCCTAACCGTGACTTGTCGGATGCAGTTCATCCAGAGCCCTTCCCAGGTCCTTTCAAAGACAATAAGGTTGCTGCCAACAAAAGCTGATACTTTCCACTGGGGCAGAAGTGCTGTGGCCAGAGTCCCCACCATGCCGAAGAACCCAAGAACCAGTCCAACGATTTGCAGTGGGTCAAATGCCATCGCCTCTGCTTTACATAAGGATCCAATCTGCAAGGGAAGCTGCTCACGACCCAGAACGGGGAGTCCTCTGTGAGGCTACAGCGATCCCTGATGATGTTCTCCACTGTTACTGCCCAGAACATTTTAGTCCAAACCGACAGCAGTGACTGAACGTGGCTCAACTAGAAGTACCTGTTATACATGCATGCTGCCCTCATACACTCGCATTCACTTCATACTACGTATGAATTACTTACTAATCATGCATAATTGTTTCTCAGCCAATAAGAACGTATCCAGAGGTGTGCCAAGAAATACTGCATTCAGCTTTAGTACTTCTCATATTATTATTGTCTAAGCAATGCTGTAATTATGTGTCAAAACTTCCATTGTGGATTGCTAATTACGGAGCTGAAAACTTCTTGTCTAAAAATCACTCTGATATAAAAGTATAAATATATGTGTTAAGCCACCACAGAAGAAAACACCAACACCTTGCCAGTTCTTTGGAGAGCGTTTGCAAAACACTTTGGGCTTCAGATGATCTATTATTTTCTTCTAATCTAAGCCACCTCTCTTTAATATGGTTCATGAATCCTGGTTTTAATAACGACTTCTTGAATCAAATAAATGTTCAGGTATTATTTTCAAGACTTCTACTAAAATCACTGATACTTTATGAAAAGAGGCATCCTAAGCAAGACATGCTGATTTCATAGTTTATTTGTAAGATCCAGAAAGCAAGAACAAGGAGAAGCACTTCTTATTGAATTTACTGGTAATTATTATATTATCTGTTGAGTAACACCTTTCTCTCTGGTGAAATAATGTTTAGGTTATAAATGTTCATTAGATGTTTCTTCAACAGCAGCTTGGAATATATCATATTTATCAAAGCCAAAAATGTATATTCCATTTTTATGGAGCAATATGAAAGTGGCCCTTTGGATTAGATGTGTAATTACTTAAATCCAGGTAACAGAACAATTTTTAGAGATAGAAGGCAGCTTCAAAGTCATCAGGCTTAAGTCTCTCATTTGCTAGATGAGGAATGTGAGGTTTTAAGAGCACCTGGCTAGACTAGCTGCATAGTAACTGATCCAGGAATAGATATGATCTCTAATTTATGATGCTTCCCTCCTCTTTCTAGTCTGACTCAAAAACAGGAGGATAGAAAAGAATTCATAAGAATTTTCATATGAATGGGATTAAACCTGAAATTTAGTGCTATCCCTTAGATAGTTTTCAAATTTTCAAAGCAAGTAAAATTCAATTGAGATGGTTTCAAAATCTGAGAGTCAAGTTGTCATTTTTGATGGTCACATTCCTGCCATGGTTCAGACATGAGGTGGGGAGTAGGCTTAATTTGGGAAGTGTGAACTTTTCCTCTTTTTCTTTCACATTCTACTGCAAGGAGTTCATTCCAAGGATGAAAACTATTTGAAAGCAGGCACACCAAGCATGCTCCAGGTGGGAGGTATTACAGTTTCCAAAAGGTCCTCCATTTTAGTCAAATATAAGTCAAGAGATGATGGGTGGTCCAACACTATCCAGGTTTTAAAAACCATTAATTTAATTAGAACATGTGAAAACTATTAAGTTTCCAAGAAGGGTGGTCCATCTATGTATGTATCTATCTATCTATCTATCTATCTATCTATCTATCTATCTATCTATTTGTCATCTATCTATCATCTATCTATCCTTGTTGATGATGTTGTTGCTTTCTTAGTACCATCCTAGACCAAATAAGAACTTCTTCTCTAAGAAATGTGAATCACTGCGGAAACAGATGACTTCTGTGTAGTTCATAGTTTCCTAACACCAACTAAGGATGAAGGGTTTTCTCGGCCCTTTGTTTGAGGTTGCTGAGACACAAGTTTAACCATTCCCACCCTGAAGGGATTTGCCAACACCACTCTGACTTATTCTTTCTATTTCCTCTTCCTCATTCTACCTAATTTTTACTCCTGTCTTTATTTTGTCCTGGAAGTTTCCAACTTCCAACTGTTTGATTTTTTATCAGACAGAACATCTGTTCTGTATTACAGATAAACACAAGTAAGAGCATATGTTTACTTAGAATATGGAGGCACATCCTAAGTATAAGTATAATATGAGAAACATAAATAATGCAGGAGAATTAGTTTTTGTTTTGCTCTCACAGTCCAAGCCAATTGTCAACACCATCTTTACTTTCTCTCCTTTACATTTAAGCAGAGATATTGTTTTCTTCTTTAACTTTTCTGTGAATCTTATCCCCTACTTCCTCAGGGGCCCTTGGTCCATTGACCATCCCCTACTTTCATTGTACCTATACCCGCTTTGTCTCTCTGAATTGTCCTTTAAAATACAGACATACTCAATTCTCTTCCATATTAAAATTCCATCTTGTCAGATCTGTATTCCCTGCTATGTATTCATATACATCTTTTGGTCCACCTTCACATTTTCCCCTTGCTAGAAATGTGACAGAATTCTGGGACATCCTAACTGCTATCTCCAAAGAACACTTCCATATTCTTGCTTAATTGTCCTTTCTGTAATGTTCAAAATAAACCACCATCTTCTAGATGAGGCAGTAAACAACACATGCTTTGGAGAGAGGTTTGTGTCGGTCTTGGCTTGATGGCTTAACCATCAAATTTGGGTATGTTTTGAACCTTTCAAAGTTGCCTGTTCTACAAAAGTAGGACAATAATGGTACCAACCTCATAGGGCTTCTTTGAAGATTAAGTTTATGGAATATGTTCAAAGACCTGGCTTTGACAAGCACCCAGGAAATGTTTGCTGTAATGTTTGTCTCTTTTGCCTTTGTTATATTATCCTGCTCACTACTTCTCTACATGCTCATCCTCAGTCTTTTCATTCCATAGGTGCCCTGACCCAGGTTTGTTTTGTCTGGTTTTTTCAGGCTTCCATATATACCTCAATACTCTTTTCTCCCAGCACATGCTTTCTAGGGAGTTTCACCAAGGGCCATAGCTTCTGCTATGACTTATTGTTTCTAATCTTTTATCTTCAGCCCAGGCCTTGCTCTGTTTATCACCCAGGTTTCTTTGTTTCTCTCAGCCCCTCAGTCAATAGGAACCTGTGGAGACTTATGCACCCAAATGCCTCTTCCAACTTCCAACTGCTAAGAGTGCCAACAGAAAAAGATCTCACCTGTCATCCACCTTCAGGTATTGCCTGAAAACAGCCATCTCACCCAAAGCATTCCCCATTCATGGGGACAGCCTATATCCAATGAATGGCTGATTAATACAGGAGTTGTAAAGGTCTAGTCCACTAGCCCCAACTAGGGGTTAACTCTAAGGGGCCATCCCAGCTCCAGAGTTCACTGTGGGGCTAGCTTAGGCTTTCACTGAGTCTGTACTACAACTTGACTTCTTATTTCCAATTCTCTTCCTGCCCTTCTTTCCCTTAGGGGTTGATCCCAAGAGCACTTTATAAAACCCAATGCACACTGTAATCTCCACCTCAGAGTCTACTTCCCTGGGAGCCCAACTATTGATTGACACCTTATTATAATTCATTAAATATGTTTCCTCTTCTAACATCACTATGCCTTAGTTTGCCTTTCAACATTGCTACTTGAATCATTTCAATAATGTTTTACCTAGTCTCCTTGTCTCTGGTATTACTCTTATGTTGCTCGACCTCCACTAGGGACCATAAAGACTTTGCTGAATCAAATTCTGAACACGCCACCACCTTGCTTAAATATTTTCAGTAGTTCTCTATTTCCTCCAAGATAAAATCCAAATCCCTTAGCACAATGCAAAAGAGCAATCCTTGGCTTGACCCCTGCCCAATTTTAACACATATCTTCTAAACATTACTCCATCCCATGTCTTCATAGAGCTTACATTTTGCTGAGAGTAGTAAATATTAAACAAGCAATTGCAAGCACAAAAATGTGTAATTACAAATTGAGATATAGCTATAGATAAAAAATATAGGGTATAGAAAACATAGGGTATAAAGAGAATGTAAACAGATGACACCTTAATTTTAATTACAAGGTGAAGAAAAGGCTCTCTGACAAAGTGATATTTAAGCCATAACCTGAAGGTTGAGTAGGAATTAGCCAGATGATCAGATAAAGAGTGGATTAAAGAGCATTCTGGGCATGAGAGACTGTCTGGGTGAAGGCACTGAGGCCAAAGAGAGCTTGGAGCCAATGCAGCTGGAAGACCTTGAGCAAGAGAGAAGTGAGAACTGCTGACGGGCAGATGAGGCTGCAAATATAGGCAAAGTCCAGATACGTAGGGCAAGTGAACTATTTAATAATCTTCTCAGAAGATCAAAGCAAAATCAGTTAAAGATTTTAAGCATCAAACTGACATGATCAAAACTGCATTAAAAAACATACTAACTATTAAGGACCTACTGTATAGCACAGGGAACTCCACTCAATACTCTGTAATGGCCTATATGGAAAAGAATCTAAAAAAGAGTGGATATATGTATATGTATAACGGATTCATTTTGCTGTACACTTGAAACTAACACAACACTGTAAATCAACTATACTCCAATAAAACTTTTTAAAAACATTGCTATTTGGTGGGAATAGACTAGAAAGGCATACAGTTGAACATGAAGAAGCCAGTTAGAGGGTTACTGCAATAATCCAAATGAGAGATGATGGAAGTTAAGTTAGAAGTATCAATAGTGCAATGTAGAGGACAAGATGGATTGTGCTATGTATAGGAGTTATAACTGACAAGGGTGAGTGATGGACTAGAGGTGGGGAAATGTGTAAGAGATGACTGTCATACCATTGGTATGAGCACCATTGTACCCACAGATGCATGTACTGAGGTATGAGACACTGAAGAATTGGTGACCTTGTAGAAACAGGTCAAGAGTTAAGTTTCAGATGTGAAGTTGAGTAGCCTGTGAGCCATCCCAGTAAAGAACATAGGAAATCAGATTTTGTGGAGCTCATAGGAATAGTCTGGACTACATATATGTAAGAATCCACAACCACCATCCTGTCCACAAATTGTCTATGATTAGATCACTATCAGTGAGAGGAATCTGACAGTACAGACTGCTGACTTACTCTATCATCATGTCCTCTTGAGGCTTGCTCTGAGGTCTTAGAGAATCTAATTTAGGTTGAGGGACTTTTGCAAAAATGTGTCTGAGTTTTACTTGCAGCATCAGCTTCAAGTAAATAGGAGTTGAGGTAGAACATCAGAATGAAAGAATTAGGATTCACAAAGCTTCCTCATTTTGCCTTATTTTTCTCCCCCTTCAAGAGTTTCACTCCTTAAAATGTTCAGATATTCTGCTAACTTATTGTATTCTATTTTGAAAGTTACTGTTATGTCTCCCTCCTTGTCCAGTTCAAGTTTTAACAAGTACAAGTGAATGGAAAAAGTTTGAATTGAACGCCTGTTAGATTGATTTGAAATTGTATGCAAGTAAATGTATGAATACACATGCATATATAGAAATTTTTATTCTTTTATTGACTTTAATATATGCTATCCCCTCTACATAAAGAACTTTCCCACTTCCCCTCACCCACGTCAACACATACACATTGCCCACTTGAGAATTATTCATTCTCCTTTAGATTTTGATCCAAATTTTGTCACAAGAGAAACTTCTGAATTATCAGAGTATATTACACTCCAATTCCACCCCCCATCTCTGCCATTGTTTTAGTCTTTTATAATAATATGCATTTTTCTCCATAACATTTTTCACTAGTTCTAAATAAATATACATTTCTACTTATGTTCATTTAAGTCTGTTTCCCATCTAGAGTATAGATTCTATGCGAACAGAGACCATCTATTTTGTTAACCACTAGAATCACACTGTGTAGCAGAGAGGCTGACCCAGAGTCAGGCAGTAGTAACCTGCCCAGGAAATATTGTTTGAATTAATAATGAATTAATTAATAAATGTAATGTTTCATTTAGTTAGGCCATCCACTCATTTAAGGATCAGCATTTAATTATATCTTCCTAAATTATAAATTCACAGTTTGAATACTTTTCTACAGAGTTAAAGACTGGATTTATGTAATGAAATATACTACATAACAATTTAAACATCTATTTGTTAAAAAAAAAAAAAAAAGTGTTCTATTCCAGGAATACATTTGGGAGTAATCTAAAGTCCAACTAAATTAGGTTTAATACCACCAACTAGTCAATCAAATTTATCCTATTATCTTGCATTATTACTCAAATTCCAACTGTTTTAAGGCTAGTTACATGCCAGTATTTCAAATGGACTTTTCTGTGAAACCAATCAGGTAAATTAGAGTCCACTCTAATGCAAACCTGTGTTAAATGTATGTCTTTTTGCTTCTGCACACAGTTGAGTATATGCTATAAAAATCCTTGAATTTATCTTCCTCCCTCCCTTTTCCTTCTCTCCTTCCTTTTTTCAGTCTCATAGGGCAGCAGAAATAATTGAAGAAGACTTGTAAAAAAGGAAAACAAAACAAGAATCCTTGTGATTAATTAAAAGCAAATGGAATTCGGGGGGACAGGGTACAACAAGAATAGAAAATAGAAGATAAAAATGACATGAAGTTTGTCCACAACATATGTTCCTCATTTGCTAAGCATTGGCCGTGAATTTGCACCTAAGCCTTTTAGCAGTAATGCAGGGTATCCAAGCAATAAAAACAAATACATTTCTTCAGGAGTTGCATAACTCTTCTTGCTTATGACACCAGAAAGAAATCTCTTTCACTGTGGAATACAATGAACAACATCCCTGCAGTAAATATAGTAGACACATTTGACCAAGTGTTCTTCTTCTATAGGAGTCTAAATAAGGTGGCCCAGGTCTTGGAGCTATGGTTCTCAGCCCTGACTTTACATTAGAATCACCTGTAGGAGCTTTGAAACAATATCAACAAATTGGGTCCCACCACAGACCCATTAAACCAGAATCGGGGGTAGGGCCCTGGTGTCAGCATTTTTGTTTTTGTTGTATTTTGTTATAGTTGCATCACTATTTTGAAAGCACTCCCTGTGATACCAATATGCAGGCTGGGATCAGAAGCACTGTTTTCTAGTTTCTATTTCAGTGGTTCTTGTTTTTGGTTTTTAATTCCAATCATATAAGGGAACTTATTAACCATATCAAGTCCCACATCCAACCAATTAAATCAAAATAGCTCAAGATGGGAGCCAGGCATCAGTATTTTTTAAGTGTCTTAGGTGATTTTAGTATGCAGCTACGACAGGGTCACTGATCTATATGAATGGATGGGTTGTATATCCTCAAGGTAATTTTACATTAATATTAATTCTTTCAGTAGAGCTTTTGAGACTTGAGAGTGAGTTTGAGGTTATACGCCTTGACAAGAACCTGCAGTGTAAATATTTTATGGTTAAACTCAGTCTTATGTGAGTAGGTGGTGAACAGCTTTGAAATAAAAATGATGAATGTTTTGCTCTTATCTCTCTGCAACTAGGCAATATTATTTCTTAAAAAGCAGGGTAAGGGCATGACATTTACCAATTATAATTGAAAACTCCTCAATTGGAGTATTAGCACATTGCTTCTAACTGTAAATTATGTTCAAATACCTTTGAAAAATAAGTTAAAATTTTTATATTATAATACAGTACTACTTCAATTATGTTCAGACATAAATGTGGTACAAACTTTTATGCTTATGGTTCTTACAAAAAACATGAAACCAAAATAAATTAACAAATTAATTACAAGCAAGACTGCACAATTGATAAACTTTAAATTATCATTACTTTTATACAGTAGATAATATTAAATTTTGAAACTAAATTCTTGATGTTAGAAATAGTAGCAGAAAGCTACACTTCCAAAATTTGTCCTCCACTTGTCATTTTTTGTCAGATTTTGAATGTGATGCACCATTACTTGAAACATTCATTTATCATTATCATTTTTTAATTTTAACAATAAAATTATTCTTAATCTGATTCAATATTTTAATAAATCAAAACACTTGAAAGCATGCCCCTAAGTAAAATATGGCAAATTAAAATGTACTGTTCTTTACTGCCTATTTATATCTATGTTTACTAATGAGCTACACAAAGATCAGATCTGCTTACTACGTTTGATCCAAATATGAGAAAATTTCAGCAAGTTCTTTCTTTCATTTGATTTTGCCTGAATGTCTCTGAATATTGTAAGGCTCAGTATCCCACTAATTGGCTTTTTAACTGTGAACTCTACATGTGCACAGTGTACCAAGACCACATTTGACCTTCATTTTGAAAATTATTCCAGTGTAAAATGTCATTTTCATGAAGGCAAATCAATGTCACTACCATGTGATTTAAAAAACTAAAACCTAGTGTTGAATTTCTTTAAATTAAAAATTATCACTGCAAAAAATCCTATATCTGTACAAATAGTAAAAATAATTCAACCAGTAACTGTATTACTGACCAAATATTCTTCCTTTAAAATTTGGACAAGCCAACCTGAAAGAAGTCAGATGCACATCAAGCACATTACATGTTTAACATGTTCAATTTAGATAATCATTTGGGTCAATCACTTGGGTCAGTCATAATTGCAGTTGTCATCTAGATAATCCATCATAACTAAAAACTCTCATTGAGCAGATGTGTCTGCAAATATTTTGGAGACTCTCAGGTTCACACGGGTATCAGTTTAAACAATACCAAAGGACCTTTCTAACCCTTGGTTTCCTCTTTGGTATAAATGGGTTAAATGACATATTAACAAAAATTGGTTAACATTAAATATAGTAAATAAATTTTCCATATACTAATTTTATAATCAAAAATTGATCAAAATGTATCCATTCAATAATTAATTTTATGACTTTTTTGAGATAAACTTAGTCCATTTTGTCATATTTTATATATAGTTTATTTTTTTTAATAATTTTAAATTTAGAAAAAAATTGAGAAGCTAATACAGGGAGTTTCCATACTTCTTACCCAGTTTCATCTGTTACTAACATCATTCACTGGTATGGGATATTGGTCACAATTAATAAACCAATACTTATACATTATTAGAAACTAAAGTTCATAGTTTATTCAGATTTTCTTAGTTTTTAGCTATTATTCTTACTCTGTTCCAAGGTCTCATCCAGCATACCACATTACCTTTGGTTGTAATGTTTCCTTAGATCCCTTTTGACCATGACAGTTTCTCAGTCTTTCCTTGTATATGATGACCTTAAAAGTTGAGGAGTACTGTTCAGTTATTTTATAGCAGGGGTCCCCACCCCACCCCCACCACGGACCAGTAGCAGTCCATGGCCTATTAGGAACCGGGCCACACAGCAGGAGGTGAGCGGCGGGAGAGTGAGCGAAGCTCCGTCTGTATTTACAGCCGCTCCCCATTGTTCACACTACTGCCTGAGCTCCGCCGGCTGTCAGATCCGCAGTGGCATTATAATCTCATAGGAGTGTGAACCCTATCGTGAACTGCACACATGAGGGATCTAGGTGGTGTGATCCTTATGAGAATCTAATGCCTGATGATCTGAGGTGGAGCTAAGGTGGTGATGTTAGTGCTGTGGAGCGGCTGCAAATACAGATTATCATTAACAGAGAGGTTTGACTGCACAGAGACCATAATAAATCAGTTGCTTACAGATTCATATGAAAACCCTATCAGTGAGTGGCAAGTGACAAGCTTCATCTGGTGGCAGGCGTTATAGTGTCAGGTGAGTTGCTATACTTCAATTGTACAGCTGCATCTGGTGGCAGGCTTTAAGTCAGAATCTGACACTTACCTTAGTCCACATGTGGCTTGCCCATTATTTTGTTTACCACTTCCATCCGAACCTCTTTCCCACACTATTCACTTTTCTCGGTCACAGCTTTGGTAATCCACAAACTAACCCTAGACAAAATGAGTAAAAAACAAACGTTGCTGGAGAGCTTTGAAAACCGGGAAAGACCCAATGATGAGACAGCAGAAGACTCTAATACTGCCAACAAAAAGAAAGCCGCATTTAAAAGAAAATACCAAGAGTCCTACTTAAATTACCAGTTCATTGCAACAGGTGATTCACATTCTCCAAGCCTACTTTGTATAATATATGGCGACCGGCTATCCAACAAATGGCATGAAACCTTTAAAACTGCTTTGCCACATAGAGACCAAGCACCCTGCAGCAAAAGACAAGCCTTTGGAGTATTTCAAAAGAAATAAACGTGAACACAAAGAACAGAAGCAATTATTGAAGGCCACCACTTTATCAAATGCGTCCGCACTGAGATCATCTTTCTTGGTGGCTAACGGCATCGCTAAAGCTAAGAAGCCCTTTACTATTACCGGCTGCTAAGGAGATTTGTCATGAACTTTTAGGAGAGGCTGCTGTTCAAAAGGTGGCACGTGTTTCTCTTTTGGCCAGCACCATAACTAGACGAATTGATGAAATAGCAGAGGGTATTGAGGCACAATTGTTAGAGAAGATTAATGAGTCATCGTGGTACGCAATCCAGGTTGACGAGTCTACCAATGTTGACAACAAGGCAATATATTTTTCAGGAGGGTGTGCATGAGGATAAGTTATGTACACTTTTGTTGCCAGCCAACACCACAGCTGCAGAACTATTCAAGTCTTTGAATGATTACATATCAAGAAAACCAAATTGGTCATTTTGTGTCAGTATGTGCACTGATGGAGAGGCTGCCATGACTGGACAGCTTTCTGCTTTCACTACTCGAGTCAAAGAGGTGGCTTCTGAATGTGAGTCTATGCACTGTGTCATCCATAGAGAAATGCTGGCTAGCCAAAAAATGTTACCTGAACTTAGCAACCTTTTGCAGGATGTGATTAAAATTATCATCCACATTAAAATACATACCCTTAACTCACGTCTGTTCACTCAACTCTGTGAGGTGATGGACACAGAAGCACGCATGTCTTCTCTTATACACAGAAGTGAGATGACTTTCTAAAGGTAGATCACTGGCCAGAGTTTTTGAGTTATGAGAGCCACTCCAGAGATTTCTTTTAGAATAACAGTCACCACTGGCAGCACATTTCAGTGACACAGAATGGGTAGCAAAACTTGCTTACTTGTGTGACATATTCAACCTGCTCAACGAACATAATCTGTCACTTCAGGGGAGAACGACAACTGTGTTCAAGTCGGCAGATAAAGTGGCTGCATTCAAAGCCAAACTGGAATTATGGGGGCAATGAGTGAACACTGGAATTTTTGACATGTTTCAAACATTAGCAGAGATTTTGAAAGAGACTGAGCCAGGGACCTCTTTCTCCCAGCTGGTGCATGATCACCTATCTCAGATTTCAGAAAAGTTTGAATATTACTTCCCAACCACAAAAGACCCCCGAACTGGGAAGGAATGGGTTCACAACCTGTTTATGAATAAGCCAGGTGAATCAACTTTGTCCGTGCTAGAAGAGAATCAACTGCTTGAGATCGCAAATGACGTTGGCCTTAAAAAGTATGCTTGAGACAACTTCAAATCTCCATACGTTCTGGATTAAAGTCAAGGCTGAATATCGTGAGATTGCCACAAAAACACTGAAAAGCCTGCTTCCATTTCCAACATCCTATATTATGGTTTTGTTTGCTGCCTGCCTTTTTTGATTTTACTTATTCTTTGCTTTGACGTACAAGCTTCATATAACACTGATGTACCACAGTCAAATCAGTTAATATTTTTCATCATGCTTTTATTGAATTCCTCAGTACACTCTTCTATAAACTATTCTAGTTCTCAAGAAGATTCTTATTTTTTACAAGAAAATTTTAATGCTTTGATTATTAAATTAATATATGATGTGAGATAAGAAATTCATTCTAATTCTTTTTTTCATATTTTTAGTCAGTTATATCTACACCTCTACACCTTTTATTGTTTTCTCCTTTTTTTTTTTTTCGTAACATACTGCCACTATCACACACTGTAGTAAGGAGAATAGTGGTCTTCCAAAGGTGTCCATAAGTTTAGTTACATGAAGAAGAAGAATTAAGCTTGCAGATGAACTTAGATGATAGCAGATAACATTTTTTTTTGAGACTTGTGTGTTCCAGTTTTTATTTTTATTTAACAATTTTTTTTAAATTGGAGTATAATTGCTTTACAATATTGTGTTAGTTTCTGCTGTACAACGAAGTGAATCAGCTATATGTATACATATATCCCCTCCCTCTTTGAGCATAGCACAGGGAGATCAGTTCGGTGCTCTGTGATGACCTAGATGGGAGAGTTGCAGATAACTTTAAGATAGGGGGATTATCCTGGATCACATGAATAGGTCCAAGGTAGTCAAGAGGGTCCTCAAATGTGGGAAGCAGAAGAAAAATGTCCAGAGAAAAGGCAGTATGTGAAGAATAGCCAGACGTTGGTTTTCAAGATGGAGAGTGGAGGTCATAAGCTAGGGAGTTCAGCCAGCCTCTAGGAACTGGAAAAAGCAAAGAAACGGATTCTCCCCAGAGCCTCTAGAAAGACCCTAGCCCTGCCAACACCATGATGTTGTCCACTGGGACCTGTTTTGGACCTCTGACCTCCAGAACTGTAAGATAATAGATTTGTGATGTGTAAAACTCTATGTTTGTGGTAATTTATTACAGCAGCAATGGGAAATGAATACACGTGTATATCATTTCCTTATGCTTGAAGCACCCAGCACCCTGGAATTCGACACTTCTTCATTTTCATGCTCACTCTCGGTGACCTCATCCAGACTGTGGCTTTAAAATCATTTGCAAATTTGTGTCTCCAGTTGCTGTCACTTCCTTGAACTTGGACTCATCTATCACCTATTAAACATTTCTCCACATTGAGGTCCCATAGATATCTCAAACATAATTTGTTCAGAGCCAAACCCTTGATTACCCAAACTTTCCCAAATTATTCCTTCCCTGTCTCAGTAAATGCAACATCTGCAGCCCATTTTCTCAGACCAAAAAAGTTGAAGGTAACCATAAACTCACCTCTTTGTCTCACATCTAGCATATAATTCATTAGCAATTCTTAATACTCTGTCTTCAAATCCCAAGTCTAACTATTTCTCATCCCCTCCACCACAGATGTCATGGTCCAATCGACCAAACTACTGATGCTGCTTTCAAATTATTCTTACTGCTGTGGTTTTCCTTGTTACTCTTTGTTTTTCACAGATTATGTTTCCTCCTTCTTCGTGAGGCTTTCTATCACACTTAGAATAAAATTCAGCATCCTTATCATATTTGGTACCTAGTTAGTTCTTTGACTTAATCTCCCACTGGTTTGGCCCCAAAGCCCTCCATGCTCTACCTTCAGATATGTGTGGGGTACCCTGTCTGTTTTTTTTTTTTTTAAGAGCTCTGCTTAAATGTTTTTATTAAAAGAAGACTTCTCTGACCAGAGACCACCCTACCTAAATTGGAAATCCTTTATGACTGTCACTTTACTCTCCTTTATGTTTTTTTAAATCACTTATCAGTACCAGACATTATATAACAAATCTATGAGTTGATTTTTTAAATTATTTTTCTGCCTATTCTAGGGAAAATCTAAGAGAACAAAGACATATTCTGTTTTATAACTAATATATCCCCTATATTTAGACCACTTCCAGGAACATAGTATGGGTTCAGCAAATATTTATTTTTAATTTATTGAAAACATACTTAAATTGTTTCTGGACTTTCTATTCTGCCTCATGGATCTCTACAGTTTAACTTGCTACAGATCTATTTATATTCTTTGTCTTCTTTTGTAATTGGGATGAATTTCTCTTTAGTCTGTTTTCACATTAATAACAGCATTTTAATTATTGCAATTTTCTTTAAAAAGCTTTAAAAATCTCCTGTTTTCTACTTCTTAAATACTTTTGGATTTTTTCCAGATGAACTTTAAAATAGTCATGTTAAATTAACAACAGAAAAGTCCATATTGGATTCTGAAAGCATTTATGTAAGTGGTATTATTACATGAAAAATGACCAACAGTTTCCAATATTAAAGATTCATATCAGTTTCCTAATTTATAACCCTAAGTAATTACTGTGTGTAGCTTACATTTGGGGTGTTTTTATTTTGTTAAATTTATTCCTAATTTTATATTTGTTGCTATTATGATTTAGGTATTTTATCCATTATAATTTTTAACTGTAAAATAAGAAAATTATTGATTTTATATACTTATTTTGCCACGAGCCAAATTCTTGAGTTATCTGCTTAGTTCTAATGGTTATCTGTATTTTACAGATAAGGAAATGAAGAAACTAGAGACAGTGAACAATGTTCAGCATCTGAATTCAAGTTCTGATGTGTCTCAGTTCAGATTCTATGCTTCAAAGGTCTCTCCCCCCATTGGACTGTTTGCTTCTGGCCTTCAGGGACTATGTCATTTCAAAATTGTTCCATCCCCTCCCCATAAAATCTATTATAATAGAAAACAGTGGTTCTCAATCAGAGGTTATTCTTCCCCATGGGACATTTGACAATATATGGAGATATTTTTGACTCAAACTGGGAAGATTCTGCTGACATCCAGTGAGTAGAGGCCAGGAACAGCATGCATTACACAGGACAAGCCCCCATCCCAGAGAATCATAGTTAATATCAATACTTACCTAGCACTCTGACATGTCACAAAGATATGTTATGCATTACTTATCATCATTGGCACTCAAAATTACCCGATGGGGTTGACATCGTCTTCAATTCCATCTTTCAGAAGAGAATACTGAGCATGACACAGTAAGGTGCAGTGTCATCCACCTAATAGGTAAAGCCAACATTCAGCCTCAAGCAGTGTGGCCTCAGAGCCACATCTGATTACCATATGCCAGCTTAAATTTGTTGCATTTTGTTCAATCCAAGTTAAGGGCTTCTTTAGTCTTAAAAACATATGAATTGGGACTTCCCTGGTGGTCCAGTGGGTAAGACTTCTTGCTCCAAATGCAGGGGGCCCGGGTTCAAACACTAGTCAGGGAACTAGATCCCACATCCATGCCGTAACTAAGAAGTCCGCATGCCACAACAAAGACCCGGTGCAGACTAAATAAATAAATAAATAATTTTTTTAAAAATGTATGAATTTATCTTACAAAAACAAATTAAAAATCAGTAACAATTGACACTAATTAATTTAATTAGTTAGTTATTAACTAATGTAATTGCATAGAGATGGAAAATTGTCAGTTTCTTCCATAGTTTTGGGGGTTTTTTTAGTGTTTTTTTTTAAAACATCTTTATTGGAGTATAATTGCTTTACAATGGTGTGTTAGTTTCTGCTTTATAACAAAGTGAATCAGCTATACATATACATATATCTCCATACCTCCTTCCTCTTGCAACCTCCCTTCCACCTTCCCTATCCCATCCCTCTAGGTGGTAGCAAAGCACCGAGCTGATCTCCTTGAGCTATGCGGCTGCTTCCCACTAGCTATCTATTTTACATTTGGTAGTGTATATATGTCAATGCTACTCTCTCACTTCGTTTCAGCTTACCCTTCCCCCTCCCCGTGTCCTCAAGTCCATTCTCTACATCTGTGTCTTTATTCCTGTCCTGCCCCTATGTTCTTCAGAACTTTTTTTTTTTTTAGATTCTACCATGTCCTGGCTATTGTAAATAGAGCTTCAATGAACATTGTGGTACATGACTCTTTTAGAATTATGGTTTTCTCAGGGTATATGTCCAGTAGTGGGATTGCTGGGTCATATGGTGGTTCTATTTTTATTTTTTTAAGACACCTCCAAACTGTTCTCCATAGTGACTGTATCAATTTACATTCCCACCAACAGTGCAAGAGGGTTCCCTTTTCTCCACACCCTCTCCAGCATTTATTGTTTGTGGATTTTTTGATGATGGCCATTCTCAGTGGTGTGAGGTGATACCTCATTGTAGTTTTGATTTGTATTTCTCTAATGATTAGTGATGTTGAGCATTGTTTCATGTGTTTGTTGACTATCTGTATATCTTCTTTGGAGAAATGTCTATAGTTAATTTGACAGTTAATGTTTCACTGTGAAAGATGAGAATATAAAACCAAGGCTCTCTACCATCCAAGTTCAGTGCTTGCTCCTGAACTTTTTTATGGGAATCATAAAAGCTGATGGTGGGGACACTTGAAGCTTTAGGTAATACTATCCAACTATATAATAAGGTAACGAATATTTTGTATTGTTCAGTTGTTAAGAAAAAAGAGCAGACACACCTTCTTCTAGCAGCGAAAATCCATAGGAAGACATGATTCCTAAGACGTTTTATAATGTCACAGGACAGAAGAATTTTAATAAGAGGACAGATAATTGTACCCTGGTCTGGGAACAAAGGCTTCATACACATTATCTAACTTTACAACATTCCCAAGAGAGAGGGAATGAGCAGGTGTTACATCTGCACCTGGTTGCGGGAAATGTGAGAATATAGAGCAGCTCAGTGACTTGGCCAAAGGCATTCTGTAAATCAGTAACAAAGAGAAAAATAGTTTTAGTTTCCTCTGCTTTTGAGCACTCTTCTTTTAACTAATGTTTCTTTTGTGGGAATATTTGTAGAATGCTTTGCAATTCTAACTCATATTTTCAAGAGTTTTGGTATGCAAATATTATGCTTCTGTAATGGCTCAAACTAAATAAATGTAATCAATAAATATGTATCAGTTATCAACAGTTTATCCACCATTTTTCAAATGCCCTGCCCTCAAGGAGCTTACCATCTATTTAAAGAAACAAGACTAGTGGTGCATATTTAAAAGACCAACTGATTGATACTAACTAGAAAAAAAAAAGTTAATATGAACTGAGATACCTCTTCAGTCTTGTAATTGATGTGATTTATTCATCACAACCACCCAGTGAGATAGCTGCCAATTTTATTCACTTTTCACAAATGAGAAAAGAGAAACACAGACAGGGTAGATGAAGTGCCCAGGGACACAGCGGGCATCTGAGATAGAAATGCAGACAAGGAGATTACAGAGCACACACTCTTGATCACTTCACTGTATATACAAACTTTAAAAGTTGTCAAGTTCTGGAGAAATGAGAGGATAATAGTCACAGAAATCACTGGGAAATACTCATGAAGATATATTGTTCAAATTGACCCTTTAAAAATGGGTAAATATGCCTCAATCAGTGGTCCTGAAATGGGGAAATACAAGCTTAAGAATATTTTGATAATGTGTTTTGGGGGAAGTGGAATTTGGTTGCTGCAGTGATAAGGAACTTCATTAGCATTTAATAGGTGGAGGTCTGATAGTCCTCTTGTACAAACAAGACTTAAAATACAGTAAATCCTTCACAAAGTACACTGCATCTCATGCAGCTTTCTAATGATCTTTTGGTTGGTGACTGAAATCCCCGTGTATGATTATGAACATAAAACTCTATTTTATATTTAAACACAAAGTAATTTTTTTTTAATGCACAGTGAAAATCCAGGACTGCAATAAAGAGGGACGATTGACTTTTGTTTTGTTTGGAACTTATACTAAAAGTTATTCATCATTTTTAAAAATCACGGCATTCATGGCAATCAGTCATGGAATTTGAGTCACAAATCTAACATCTGTACCAATGTCTCTAACGTCCATATTGTCAGTGAGTCTACATATAAAAGCAAGCAACTGACCAATTTATTTTTCTTTTAGTGTAGCTGTTCCTATTTGACTACATAATGAAATATGTATTTTAAATAAATTTTTCTCATTTAAAGTTTCCCTTATGCTATAGTAGGACATGATTTTTCCAAATGACTATTTTATATTATCTGTGACTTTCATTCCACATTATTCCATAGGACATTACCAAATATTTTATATTAAAGGGAGCTTCAGGTCTGGTAGAGTTGGGATGCCGTAATTTAGACAAATAGATGAAAAAAAGGCATAGAGAGTAAGTCAGTTTCATTGATTCATTATTTCAACATATTTTCTGAGCAACTAATATGTGTCAGACCACTCTACTGTGCACTAGTCATGGAAGACTGGACAAGAATGGTAAAGCCCCTACCTTCATAGACTTTACATTTGTAATGAAAAAAAAAAAAAGGTCCACTACTTAGAAGTAAGGCAAAATAAAAACTGCATGTCCTTTCAATGCCATTGCTTAACGAGTCAACCAAATCTTATTTAATTCTTTAGGGGATTGTACCTATGCCTTACTTGGCATTTATTATTGGTTAGGGCTGAAATTTTGTGATGTTACATGCTAATTTACAGATTTTTTTCCTGTAGAGAGGTAAATAATTTCTGGACAGTAAAAGATAACATTTGTCCTCGTGTTTCCTTTCTCTTAGGACACTGAAGAGGTTTGTTTTTGACTTAGCGAACTTATTTCAATATATCTTTCCTTAAACGCTCCTGCAACCAGCCCTCCTAACCTAGTAGTTCTCATTAAGGAGTAAATACACCTTTGAAACATGTTCATTTCTATATTGATGTAAGGGTGATATTTTTAACTTATTGAAATTTTCTTTTTATGCATTTTAGTAAGAATCATATAGTAAAGGAATAAGGTTGGAATAAACATCAGAGGGCCTAAGAAGTAAAGAGTTAGATTTTTTGAGATGGAAAACTGAGGCCAATTATAAGTTTCTTAAGCAGGTTATTTACTTGACAAGAAAGGTATTAAAATGAATCATAAAATCTGAGAAATATGTTTTTATTTTTATTCAATATAAGTCAAGGGTTATTTAATTTCAGTTAGAGAATCTTCTTGTGCTATTAAGCATAGGATATCAATTTAGCACTTCAACTGATACTCAGCACTTTCTGCTGATACTGGAGACTAATATGCTATAATTTCCTCATAAAAAAATCTAAAATGCTTGAAAGAAAAAACCTCACTTTATTTAACGTCTAGTAAGTTTTTGTGAAAATCGGGGAACTATTTTGCGATTAAGAATTAAGCAGAAATTTAATTTTGAGAAACTAGCAAAGGAGGCAGCTGAGAATGCCCGTAGGAAATCTACCATCCCTAGTGGCCTAGAACTGCAGTTTGGGGGCCGGGGGGGGGCGGGTAGTGCACAGGGCCTGGGCAAAATCCTGGATTCAGGTTAGGCATCCTAGAATAAGGGTAAGATTCTCAAAGAACAACAATTTAAGGAGAAAGATTAAATTAGAAAGAATTTCCACCAGTAAGTCCAAAAAAAAAGGAAATTTGCTTGTCTCAGATTAGAATTTCAAAAGTAACTTGAGATACTGTGGCCGTGTAAAAGTGCCTAAAAAAAAACAGTGTAACTTTCCTCTGAAGGAGTCCTCAATGGATTCCCCCAAACAGGACTCACAATCACAAATCTCAAAATACACAAGGAAACGTCATAATATGTGACAACTTGCAGAAGGTAAAAACACCAGAGTCAGGGCTTCCCTGGTGGCGCAGTGGTTGAAAGTCAGCCTGCCGATTCAGGGGACACGGGTTCGAGCCCCGGTCCGGGAGGATACCACATGCCGCGGAGCAGCTGGGCCCAAGAGCCATGGCCACTGAGCCTGCGCATCCGGAGCCTGTGCTCCGCAACGGGAGAGGCCACAGCAGTGAGAGGGCCGTGTACCGCAAAAACAAAAAACAAAAAAAAAACAAAAAAAACAAAAAACCCCAGCAGAATCAGACCTCCAAAAATGTGAGATTATCGGGAACAGAATATGAAATAAAAATATATATATGAAATAAAATGTAGACCAAAAACAAAAAACAAAAAAAAAAAACAAAAAAAACAAAAAACCCCAGCAGAATCAGACCTCCAAAAATGTGAGATTATCGGGAACAGAATATGAAATAAAAATATATATATGAAATAAAATGTAGACTCAAAGCAAATGGAAATTTCAAGAAAATAAAAATAACTGATAAATGGGTATTACAAGAGATTAAAAAGAGTTAGATCTTTAGAATATAAATTTTAAAAATTATTGATATGTAACAAAGAAAAAGAGTTGGGGAATGCAAAAGGAAGTTCGAGTGCTGTGGAAGATAAATTCTAAGTAAGTTTAACTGGACTTACATTTAAATGGAGATAATATATAGAATGAAGGAGACCAAAATCGGAAATGATGGTTGAGAATTTTCCAGAAAGTCAGATTCTGAAATCAGAACTACCAAATTGCCAGACTTAGGAAGCACTTTTAATTCCAGTCCGATAAATAAAAAGTTATCCTTCCAGCTGTATTGTGGTAAATTGCAGAACACCAGTGACAAAAGAGAAAAATGTTAATATGAGTTGAGAAAAAAATGACAGCTTACAAGGAAACAATAATTAGCATTATAACTATTTTTTCTTTTCACTTTTTTTTAAATTTTTCCAGCTTTAATGAAGTATGATTGACAAATAAAACTTGTAAATATGTAAGGTATAAAATGTGATGTTTTGAAATATGTATACATTATGAAATGATTGCATAATCAAGCTAATTAACATATCCATCACCTTAATTATCATTTCTTTGGTTTGTGTAATGAGAACACTTGATATCTACTCTCCTAGCAAATTTCAAGTATAAAATGTATTATGCTTAACTATAGTCACCATGCTGTACATTGGTCTCTAGAACTTATTCATCTTATAACTACAACTTATTCTCTCTGACCAGCATCTCCCCATTTTTCAATTTCCTGCACACCTTCCTAGTAACCACCATTCTGTTCTCTTTTACTATTAGTGCAGGGTTTTTAGATTCCACATATAAGTGAGATCATGCAATATTTGTCTTTCTGTGTCTGACTTATTTCACTTAGCATGATAACTCCAAGTTGTCTTAAATGTCAGGATTTCTTTAAGACTGAACAATATTTCATCATGTACTATATCACATTCATATATACAATATACCACATTTTCTTTATCAGTTCACCTACTTACAGACACATGGGTTGTTTCCACATCCTGATTAATACAAATAATGCTGCAATGACCATGGGAGTACCAATATTTCTTTAAGATAGTGACTTTATATCCTTTGGATATATACCCAAAAGTGGGATTGCTAGATCATAAGGTAGTTCTATTTTTACTTTTTTGAGGAACGTCCATACTGTTTTTCATAATCAGTGCACTGATTTACATTCCCACCAATAAAGTACAAGGGTTCCCTTTTCTTCACACCCTTGCCAACACTTACCTTTTGTCTTTTTGAAAATAACCATTCTAACAAATGTGAGATGAAATCTCATTGCAGTTTTCATTTTTATTTCCCTTATGATTAGTGATGTTGAGCATCTTTTCAGGAGAGAAATACATTCACTGGTCAGCCTGGCGAGGGAGTCTGTGGCTCTCTCAGACTTTTTCTGTGCATGCACCAGCTTCACATCTCCTGTTTCCTCTTGAGGGGGAATTCTCAAAATTGTGTACTTTCTTTCAGTCCTACAAAGCCAGGCTAGGTGTTGAGAGTCTCCAGTTTATTTTCTCTAGGGGGGTGCCCTGAAATGCTCAAGTTTTTATACCTTCTCCCAATTCTGCGGAGCTGGACCTGCTTTATGTATGTGCTCCCAAACCTCCTGCAAATACTCACCCTCACTTCTGTGGGGACTTGTGTAGGGAACCAGCGACTAGGGGGTGCATGAAGCATGTGGAACATTGGGGGATGCCTGTGGGCCAGCTGTGGAGTGGGGGGGTCTGCTGGTGATGTAACTCAAGTAGCTGGTGGGAAGGCTTCTTAATGGAGTCCACGAAACTGTTAGTAGAATCTACGCCCTTTGATGTGTTCTGAGCCCTGGTTGCCGTGCTCCCAGCCTCTTCCAGCCGCTCAGCCATGCCAATCACCTCAGTATACCGGGTAGGGTGAGATAGAAATGGGTCTTCAGGTCAGTATCCCACATGGCTGGGAAGCCAGGCATCCACTCTCACTACACTTCCACTTTCCCCTGTAAGAGAAATCACAGGTCAAGAGCTTCTCTCTTGGCCCTGAGATGTCCTCTTTGGGGAAACGGTCACGTGGGGAAATTGAAACTGTTTTTCTTACCCTCTGCAGTGTGTTTATTCAGTGTGCTGGAGCTTCTCAGCTAGACTCCTGGACTCCTACAAAGATGCTCTCATCCATGTGTGGCTGTCAAAATCAGTGCTTTGTAGGGGGGATGATAATAGAAAATTCCTACTCTGCCATCTTCTGACCTGATAGCTACGCTTTCAATAGCAACAATAAAGCTAGAAGACGGTGCAATCATATCTTTAAAATTAGGGAGAGATTTTGCATCTAGGGGCAAAATTTAATACCCAACTTAAATTTAAAACACAATAAGCTCAATAAGAATATATTGAATTAATTTTATTTTGAAACTAACATCAATATAAAGTGTGATGAGGGGTTTAACAGAAATCTAATGTGTTATCTGTTCATTCCTCTGTTATAATATCTAAAGTATTATTAAATAATGCTCCCAAAAGTTTATACCTAAATTTACCATTCATACAAAATTACACCTGCAGTCACCTAAGAAAGTAGAGTCTATTCTTAAGGCATTTCAAGTTTTGTCCTTTTAAAGCAACAGGAGGGCATTATTCCTACAGGCAATTCTGCGTTATGCCTAGAAAATAGCAGAGAGCGACATAAATCTGCTGTACCTTTTCATAGAAAATTTTTTCATATAATTAGATAAATGTAATAATTTGAGAAATGTACAATGTTGCATAGAAACACACACACATAAAGCCTGAGAGAATTTCTGATTACAAAAGGTTTCACCATACTCAATATTTTATTTTATTTATTTTTTAATAACCATTTTTTAAATTGAATATAGTTAATTTACAATGTTGTGTCAGCTTTAGGTATACAACAAAGTGAGTCAGTTATACACACATATAACATATACAGTTATACACACATATACTCTCTTTCAGATACTTAATATTTTAGATGTGACAATTGTGATAAGTAAAAATGGCTGAGGGTGGGTTGGTGGGTTAAAAAATAAACAAATAAAATCCCTACAAAATTCTCAGTGAGGTTTTTGCTTAAAAAAATAAAAATTGCTATTGCTCTTTTTGTTGTACTTAATGTGGTTATCCACACAAGGAAAAACCTTCAAAATTCAATCAAGTGGAGAACTCTAGAGTACAGTATTTTCTAAAGAATATCCAAAACCACTAGGCATAATTTTTTTTAAACGAAACTCTTAGCTGACTATAAATTTACTAATCAGTGATTTGGGGAGAAAATATGTAAATGCTGTGGATATTTTTTATATTAATCATAACTCTTGCCCAGATGATGTGAAGGGTTATAAAATAAGCTATTTAGGTTCACTAAAATCTTATCAGTTGATTGTGCATAAGAGGTTGCACTGAAACATGTTCTGCTTCACCCTGGGTGCTCTGTTGGTATTAAACATGTGTTTGTAAATAGAAGGGCTAAAAGCTTATGCAATTTCTCAGATACATAACCCATGGATTCAGGGTAATTTCACACGTTACTTTTTTCTTATAATTGAATATCTAGCAATTAAAGAGCATTTAAAAATACATGAAAATACAGTGTTCTCTGCTGCATATCAAATGTGAATTCAGAAGCCAGATTATAAAATTATTATTTTTCTTTTTTTAACATCTTTATTGGAGTATAATTGCTTTACAATGGTGTGTTAGTTTCTGCTTTATAGCAAAGTGAATCAGCTATACATATACATATACATATATCCTCATATCTTCCCTGTCTTGCATCTCCCTCCCACACTCCCTATCCCACCCCTCTAGGTGGTCACAAAACACCAAACTGATCTCCCTGTGCTATGTGGCTGCTTCCCACTAGCTACCTATTTTACATTTGGTAGTGTATATATGAGTCCATGCCACTCTCTCACTTCATCCCATCTTACCCTTTCCTCTCCCCGTGTCCTCAAGTCCATTCTCAACATCTGCGTCTTTATTCCTGTCCTGCCCCTAGGTCTTTCATAACCATTTTTTTTTCTTTTTTTAGATTCTATATATATGTGTTAGAAAACGGTATTTGTTTTTCTCTTTCTTACTTGACTCTGTATGAAAGACTCTAGGTCCATCCACCTCATTACAAATAACTCAACTTCATTTTTTATGGGTGAGTAATATTCCATTGTATATATGTGCCACATCTTCTTTATCCATTCATCTGTCGATGGACACTTAGATTGCTTTCATGTCCTGGTTATTGTAAATAGAGCTCCAATGAATATTGTGGTAAATGACTCTTTATGCATTATGGTTTGCTCAGGGCATATGCCCAGTAGTGGGATTGCTGGGTCTTATGGTAGTTCTATTTTTAGTTTTTTAAGGAACCTTCATACTGTTCTCCATAATGGCTGTATCAATTTACATTCCCACCAACAGTGCAAGAGTGTTCCCTTTTCTCCACACCCTCTCCAGCATGTATTGTTTCTAGATTTTTTGATGATGGCCATTCTGACTGG
>NC_041221.1:1461187-1485543 GCF_002837175.3 Physeter macrocephalus
CTTACATTTAGGTCTTTAATCCATTTTGAGTTTATTTTTGTGTATGGTGTTAGGGAGTGTTCTAATTTCATTCTTTTGCATGTAGCTGTCCAGTTTTCCCAGCACCACTTATTGAAGAGGCTCTCTTTTCTCCATTGTATGTGCTTGCCTCCTTTATCAAAGAAAAGTTGACCATGTGTGCAGTGGTTTATCTCTGGACTTTCTATCCTGTCCCATTGCTCTATATTTCTGTTTTTGTTCCAGTACCATACTGTCTTCATTACTGTAGCTTTGTATTATAGTCTGAAGTCTGGGAGCCTCATTCCTCCAACTCCAGTTTTCTTTCTCAAGATTACTTTGGCTATTTGTGGTCTTTCGTGTTTCCATACAAATTGTGATTTTTTTTGTTCTAGTTCTGTGAAAACTGTCATTTGTAGTTTGATAGGGATTGCGTTGAATCTGTCGATTGTTTTAGGGCGTATAGTCATTTTCACAATGTTGATTCTTCCAATCCAAGAACATGGTATATCTCTCCATCTGTTTGTATCATCTTTAATTTCTTTCATCAGGGTCTTATATTTTTCTGCATACAGGTCTTTTGTCCCCATAGGTAGGTTTATTCCTAGGTATTTTTTTTCTTTTTGTTGCCATGTAAATGGGAGTGTTTCCTCAATTTCTCTTTCAGATGTTACATCATTAGTATATAAGAATGCAAGAGATTACTGTGCAATAATTTTGTATCCTTCTACTTTCCCAAATTCATTGATTAGCTCTAGTAGTTTTCTGGTAGCATCTTGAGGATTCTTTACCTATAGTATAATGTCATCTGCAAAAGTGACAGCTTTACCTCTTCTTTTTCAATTTGGATTACTTTTATTTATTTTTCTTCTCTGATTGCTGTGGCTAAAACTTCCAAAACTATGTTGAATAATAGTGGTGAAAGTGGACAACCTTGTCTTGTTCCTGATCTTACAGGAAATGGTTTCAGTTTTTCACCATTGAGAACGATGTTGGCTGTGGGTTTGTAATATATAGCCTTTATTATGTTGAGGTAAGTTCCCTCTATGCCTGTTTTCTGGAGGGTTTTTACCATAAATGGGTGATGAATTTTGTCGAAAGCTTTTTCTGCTTCTTTTGAGATGATCATATGGTTTTTCTCCTTCAGTTTGTTAATATGGTGTATCACATTGGTTGATTTGCATATATTGAAGTGTCCTTGCACTTCTGGGATAAACCCCACTTGATCATGGTGTATGATCCTTTTATTGTGCTGTTGGATTTTGTTTGTTATCATTTTGTTGAGGATTTTTGCATCTATATTCATCAGTGATGTTGGTCTGTGGTTTTCTTTCTTTGTGACACCTTTGTCTGGTTTTGGTATCAGGGTGATGTTGGCCTCATAGAATTAATTTGGGAGTGTTCCTCCCTCTGCTATATTTTGGAGGTGGGAGTTCTATATTTTGAGAAGGATAGGTGTTAGCTCTTCTCTAAATGTTTGACAGAATTCTCCTTTGAAACCATCTGGTCCTGGGATTTTTTTTTTGGAAGATTTTTAATCACAGTCTCAATTTCAGTGCTTGTGATTGGTCTGTTTATATTTTCTATTTCTTCCTAGTTCAGTCTCAGAAGGTTGTGCTTTGCTAAGAATTTGTCCATTTCTTCCAGGTTGTCCATTTGATTGGCATATAGTTGCTTGTAGTAATCTCTCATGATCCTTTGTATTTCTGCAGTGTCAATTGTTACTTCTTTTTCATTTCTAATTCTATTGATTTGAGTCTTTTCCCTTTTTTTCGTGATGAGTCTGGCTAATGGTTTATCAATTTTGTTTATCTTCTCAAAGTACCAGCTGTTAGTTTTATTGATCTTTGCTATCGTTTCCTACATTTCTTTTTCATTTATTTCTGATCTGATCTTTAGGATTTCTTTCCTTCTGCTAACTTGGGTTTTTTAATTCTTCTTTCTCTGATTGCTTTAGGTGTAGGGTTAGGTTGTTTAGTTGAGTTGTTCCTTCTTCTTGACGTAGGATTGTATTGCTGTAAACTTCCCTCTTAGAACTGCTTTTGCTGCATCCCATAGGTTTTGGGTCATGGTGTTTTCATTTTCATTTGTTTCTAGGTAGTTTTTTATTGGGTTTTTTAATTCTTCTTTCTCTGATTGCTTTAGGTGTAGGGTTAGGTTGTTTAGTTGAGTTGTTCCTTCTTCTTGACATAGGATTGTATTGCTGTAAACTTCCCTCTTAGAACTGCTTTTGCTGCATCCCATAGGTTTTGGGTCATGGTGTTTTCATTTTCATTTGTTTCTAGGTAGTTTTTTATTTCATTTTTGATTTCTTCAGTGATCTCTTGATTATTTAGTAGTGTATTGTTTAGCCTCCTTGTATTTGAATTTTTTCCATATTTTTTCCTGTAATTGATATATAGTCTCATAGTATTGTGGTCAGAAAGGATACTTGATATCATTTTAATTTTCTTAAATTTACCAAAGCTTGATTTGTGACCCAAGATATAATCTATCCTGGAGAATGTTCCATGAGGTCTTGAGAATAAAGTGTATTCTGTTGTTTTTGGATGGAATGTCCTATAAATATCAATTGAGTCCATCTTGTTTAATGTATCATTTAAAGCTTGTGTTTCCTTATTTATTTTCATTTTGGATGATCTGTCAATTGGTGAAAGTGGGGTATTAAAGTACCCTACTATGATTGTGTTACTGTTGATTTCCTCTTTTATGGCTGCTAGCATTTACCGTATGTATTGAGGTGTTCCTATGTTGGGTGCATAAATATTTACAATTGTTATATCTTATTCTTGGATTGATTCCTTGATCATTATGTAGTGTCCTTTTTTGCCTTTTTTAATAGTCTTTGTTTTAAAGTCCATTTTGTCTGATATGAGAATTACTACTCCAGATTTCTTTTGATTTCCATTTGCATGGAATATCTTTTTCCATCCCTTCACTTTCAGTCTGTATGTGTCCCTAGGTCTGAAGTGGGTCTCTTGTAGACAGCATATATACGGGTCTTCTTTTTTTATCCATTCAGCCAGTCTATGTTTTTTGGCTGGAGCATTTAATCCATTTACATTTAAGGTAATTATCGATATGTATGTTCCTATTACCATTTTATTAATTGTTTTGGGTTTGTTATTGCAGGTCTTTTCCTTCTCTTGTGTTTCCTGCCTAGAGAAGGTCCTTTAGCATTTGTTGTAAAGCTGGTTTGGTGCTGCTGAATTCTCTTAGCTTTTCCTTGTCTGTAAAGGTTTTAATTTGCCCATTGAATCTGAATGAGATCCTTGCTGGGTAGAGTAATCTTGGTGGTAGGTTTTTCTCCTTCATCACTTTAAATATGTCCTGCCACTCCCTTCTGGCTTGCAGAGTTTCTGTTGAAAGATCAGCTCTTAACCTTATGGGAATTCTCTTGTATATTATTTGTTGCTTTTCCCTTGCTGCTTTTAATATTTTTTTCCTTGTATTTAACTTCTGATAATTTGATTAATATCTGTCTTGGCATGTTTCTCTGTGCTTCCTGGACTCGATTAACTATTTCCTTTCCCATATTAGAAGAGTTTTCAAGTTTAATCCTTCAAATATTTTCTCAGTCTCTTTCTTTTTCTCTTCTTCTTCTGGGACCCCTATAAGTCAAATGTTGGTGCATTTAATGTTGTCCCAGAGGTCTCTGAGACCGTCCTCAATTCTTTTCATTCTTTTGTCTTTATTCTGCTCTGTGGTAGTTATTTCCATTATTTTATCTCCCAGGTCACTTAACCTCTCTTCTGCCTCAGTTATTCTGCTATTGATTTCTTCTAGAGAATTTTTAATTTTATTTATTGTGTTGTTCATCATTGTTGTTTGCTCTTTAGTTCTTCTAGATCCTTGTTAAATGTTACTTGTATTTTCTCCATTCTATTTCCAATATTTTGGATCATTTTTAGCATTATTACTCTGAACTTTTTTCAGGTAGACTGCCTATTTCCTCTTCATTTGTTTGGTCTGATGGGTTTTTACCTTGGTCTTTCATCTGTTATGTGTTTCTCGGTCTTCTCATTTTGCTTAACTTACTGTATTTGGGGTCTCCGTTTTGCAGACTACAGGTTCTTAGTTCCCATTGTTTTTTGTGTCTGCTCCCAGTGGCTAATGTTGATTCACTGTGTTGTATAAGCTTCCTGGTGGAGGGGACTGGTACCTGTGTTCTGGTGGATGAGGTTGGATCTTGTCTTTGTGGTGGGCAGGACCATGTCCAGTGGTGTGTTTTGGAGTGTCTGTATCTTTATTCTCTTTTTAGGCAGCCTATCTGCTAATGGGTGGGGTTGTGTTCCTGTCTTGCTAGTTGTTTGGCATAGCGTGTCCAGCACTGTAGCTTGCTAGTTTTTGAGTGAAGCTGGGTTTTAGCATTGAGATGGAGATCTCTGGGAGAATTTTAGCTGTTTGATATTACTTGGTGCCAGAAGGTCTTTGGTGGACCAATGTCCAGAACTTTGCTCTCCCACCTCAGAGGCACAGGCCTGACACGTGGCCGGAGCACCAAGACCCTGTCAGCAACACGCCTCAAAAGAAAAGGGAGAAAAGAAGGAAAGAAAGAAAGAAAGAAAAGAAAACAAAATAAAATAAAATAAAAAGTGATTGAAATAAAAACTAAAAAAAAATTATTAAAAATTAAAAAGTAATAAAAAAAGAAAAAAGAAAGAAAAAAGACAGCAACCAAAACATAAAACAAATCCACCAATGATAACAAGCACTAAAACCTATACTTAAAAAACCCACAAAAATCAAAAAACAAAATGGACACACAGGACCCTAGGACAAATGGTAAAAGCAAAGCTATACAGAGAAAATCACACAAAGCACACTCCAATCTATAGTTGCTCCCAAAGTCCACAGCCTCAATTTTGGGATGATTTGTTGTCTATTCAGGTATTGCAGAGACACAGGGTACATCAAGTTGATTGTGGAGATTTAATCTGTTGCTCCTGAGGCTGCTGGGAGAGATTTCCCTTTCACTTCTTTGTTCGTACAGCTCCTGGGGTTCAGCTTTGGATTGGCCTCACCTTTGTGTGTAGGTTGCCCTAGGGTGTCTGTTATTCACTCAGACAGGATGCGGTTAAAGGAGCAGCTGATTAGGGGGCTCTGGATGACTCAGGCCATGGGGAGGGAGGGATATGGAATGCGGGGCGAACCTCCGGCGGCAGAGGCCAGTGTGACCTTGAACCAGCCTGGGGCGCGCCGTGCGTTCTCCCGGGGAAGTGGTCCCTGGATCCCAGGACCCTGGCCATGGTGGGCTGCACAGGCTCCCAGGAGGGGGCGTGGGGATAGTGACCTGTGCTTGCGCACAGGCTTCTTGGTGGCTGCAGCAGCAGCCTTAGCATCTCATGCCTGTCTCTGCGGTCCGTGCTGATAGCTGCAGCTTTCACCCGTCTCTGGAGCTCGTTTAGGTGATATTCTGAATCCCCTCTCCTCACACACCCCGAAACAATGGTCTCTTGCCTTTTCGGCAGTTCCAGACTTTTTCACGGACTCCCTCCTGGCTAGCTGTGGTGCACTATCCCCTTCAGGCTGTTTTCACGCAGCCAACCCCAGTCCTCTCCCTGGGATCCGACCTCCAAAGCCTGAGTATCAGCTCTCAGCCCCCATCTGTCCTGACAGGTAACCAGACAAGCCTCTCAGGCTGGTGAGTGCTGGTCAGCACCGATCCTCTATGAGGGAATCTCTCTGCTTTGCCCTCTGCAACCCTGTTGTTGCGTTCTCCTCTGTGGCTCCAGTGCTTCCCCCCTGCCACCACCACCCTCCGTCTCTGCCAGTGAAGGGGCTTCCTAGTGTGTGGAAACTTTTCCTCCTTCACAGCTCTCTCCCCGAGGTGCAGGTCCTGTCCCTATGCTTTTGTCTCTGTTTTTTTCTTTTTTCTTTTGCCCTACCCGGGTATGTGGGGAATTTCTTGCCTTTTGGGAAGTCTGAAGTCTTCTGCCAGAGTTCAGTAGGTGTTCTGTAGGAGTTGTTCTACCTGTAGATGTATTTCTGATGTATTTGTGGGGAGGAGGGTGATGTCCACATCTTACTCCTCCGCCATCTTTCCTATGAAATGATTTTTGACTGCGAGTAAATGAGCCCAACATGAAAAATAATTGGAGACTGACTGAAGGTCTTCTGAGTTCTAAAAATTCACTCCACAAAAAGCCCTTGAGCATTATTTAATAAATTTAAGTACTATGTGGATAATAATAGCAATCAATAATTGATCTCCCTAACATTGAAGGTAAAAGTCTTTTTGCTGTTTTTGTTTATTTTTTACAATAACAAAGTATATCTTGATAAAACATTAGCCAATAAACTTAAGAAGGAAAAAAGAAAAAAATAATAATATAATGATTAAAAAATATTTAAAGTTGGTTTCTTGAGATTTTCAAGGATAAACATGTGCCATTTTTCTTCATTACATGCGGCCACTAACCCCAGACTTTGGAGACTCATGTTGTCTTTGTGTTTCATAGACTAGTTCTCCAGATACATCTCCTCCATGGCTTGCCCTTTACTACAACTATGACTTACCACAATAGACCTGAAAAGAAAAAATGGATAAGATTTAGGTGAAAATAAGTTGGACAAAGCCTAGTATACATTCTTTTTTTCTCTACCTAATACTCTATCATGAACATTTATGTCATTACACACTGATGTCCACCTCATCACATTTATAATGGTGCTGTATTCCATTGTATGAATGAGCATAAGTATAATTTAAACATAACTTACGTTATCTACTGATTAAATGTCTTTTTTTTAACTTACACAAAGGATAAAGGAAGGCATTTTGTAAACTCTCTCCTTGAAGAAAATTATATTTTCTAGAAATTACACTTGGCTCTATGTTACACATATTCTATTAATGTTGCTTAAACAAGTAAGATGTTTATTATTCTCTAATAAAGCAAAGGGTAGAGTTTGGCAGCTCAGGGCTGGCACAGCTGCTCTGATAATTCCTGGAGGATGGAGGCTCTCTCTAGCTTCCTGCTCACAGCAACCCAGCAGGTGGCACTTGTTCCCAAAGTCCCAGGATGGCTGTGTCACCTCCAGGCAAAAGGGTGAAATGTGTAAAGGAGCAAAGACCCAAGCTCCTGAGTCTGTCTCTATCAGAAGAAAACAAAACATTTTCTGAAGCCTGACCTAGAATGCTCCCATTTAGTCTCACTGGCCAGATACAGGTCCCATGACAAAACTAGGACAAGGAAGTGTTGGTAGAGGCGTGTTTTGAAAAAGCAGATTTCTACCCTAAACAAAATTGAGACTCTCTTAGCAAAGAAGGAAAAGTAGATTCTGGGCATGCAACTCTTAGTATCTATTGCAGAAATATACGCATAAGAGTCACATCTTATTCACCAGTTGATTAAGCGCCCAGTGATGTCTTAGGTCTGATCTCGTTACAGCTGTTATGTCTCTAAACAAAATTACTGTTACACATAACTGGTAGTTTAGGCCTATCTATTTGTCAAATATTTAAAATTAGAATGATATGAACATTTCCCGTATGTAATAGGAGAGGAGAATGGAGAGAAACATCTATTTCTTATTCCTTTAACAACAGCCAGGCAACATTCTGCCCAAGATTTCTTAGCAAAATAGTTAATTCAGTTGTCCTTGTGCTAAAAAGACAAAGGCCTAATTTATGATAATGGTGAAAGTTTCCATAACTATATCATAAAACAGCTGAGGTTACCCTATTGCTTTGCCGAGGAAGAGTTCAATTCCTGATTACATGTTATGTCATTCATCTTTACAATCTACATATCTCCTGTGCTTTCAATGGTACTGTTTTTCACTCCACCTCAGCCACTCACTTTCATGGTACTCAACCTGCATATTATCATCATATGTGAAAAATGTAAGCAAATACAGATGACTGGGCTCCATCCCCAGAGACGTTAATTTAATTCAGCTTTGCTTTAAACTCCCTAGGCAATGTTAATGTACAGCCCCAGAGAAGAGCAGCCTAGACATTTTTATTCTCATTAACTCCACTCCTTCCATAGCTTATACTCAAGCTTCTCACTCTCTGACCTTCATCATCTCCCTATACTATACAATAACGTTTTTGACCCCGCTGAAATCTACAATTGATTGATTCACCACATTTTCAATATCTCTACCTTTTACCATGTCCACACTTCCTCCCTAAAGCACCTTAGATTCCCTTGCATACACCCTCACTTTCTAACCCCAATTTTCTCTGTTTTACTCTACTGGCAAAACCTCAGCTTGATTAAATCCAACTCTCCATGGACTCTGTAGTAAATCCAGGAGGGTAAATATGCCTGAAGAAAAAAATTAAAAGAGACAATCCACTGCCGCAAACTTCAGGCAGGTTTTTATTTCTGCCATACAATCATATTACTCTTTTCTAGTCTATTATTTTCCCACATTCCTGAAGGACTATTGTTTACTTTTCATCAACATGTCTCCCCACTTCTCTAATTTTAGCTGATAGCATTGATTTTAGCTTCAGTGAGTGAAAAAAACGGAGGAAATTCTTCTGCCACTGAATCTGTCAACTGATTACAGCTGAATTTTATTCTAAGCCTGTTCCTATTAATGAAATCCTGTCTACGTCCATCCCCCATGTATCAGATCCTATTTGATATCTCAAACATATAGGTTGAAAGTCATCACTCCAGATGTTGGCCATGTCTTTCCTGCATTATCACCTTCCCCTCTCGATTGTATCATTCCCAATAGCACTGTATTAGTTTCCTATTGCTATTATTACAAAGTACGAAAAATTTAGTGGCTTAAAAGAATACCAATTTATTATCTTACAGTGCTAGGGACCAGAATTCCAAAATAGATTTGCAGAGCTGTAGAGACTCTAGGAAAGAATTCCCTTTTTTTTTTCTTTTTTCTATTCCACCTAGAATAGCAACCTAGAGGCTACCTGCATCCTTAGCTCATGGCTCTTTTTCTATCTTCAAGTACATAATGTAGCATCCTTGCATCTCAATCTCTCTCTCTTTGTCTCTGTCTCTCTGTATCTGTCTCTCTCTCCTCCACTTGCATCACTTCTCCTTCTCTGGTCCTCATGCCTCCCTCTTTCCCTTATATGGACTCCTGTAATTGCACTGGATCTGCCTGGATAATAATTACATTGGCTCCATGTGGATAATGGGACATCATCTCCCACATCGCAAGATCCTTAATCAGATCTGCAAAATTCTTTTTTGGCCATGTAAAGTGACATATTTCAAAGGCCTTGGAGATTAGGACACAGACATTTTAGATGGGTCGTTATTCTGCTTACCATAAATATTCAAACCGATTGCAATACAACCAAATTTTAAAAAAGAAAAACACAACTTTCTCCTGACCACACAGTCCCTTCCTCCTGCCGTTTCTCACCTCTTTTTTTTTTTTTGCGGTACGTGGGCCTCTCACTGTTGTGGCCTCTGCCGTTGCGGAGCACAGGCTCTGGACGCGCAGGCTCAGCGGCCATGGCTCACGGGCCTAGCCGCTCCGCGCCATGTGGGATCTTCCCGGACCGGGGCACGAACCCGTGTCCCCTGCATCGGCAGGCGGACTCTCAACCACTGTGCCACCAGGGAAGCCCTCACTTCTTTTTTTAAACTAAAAATTGACAGGAGAGTTTCCTCGTCTTGCTACCTTTAATTTATCCCCTCCCATTCTCTTTTCAAACATTCTATTTTATTCTTCACAACTCCCATAAAATATATTCTAAAAGTCATTGGTGATGTCCACATAGTTAAATCCATCATCGGTTCTTAGTTCTCAACCTACTTAACTGATCAGATTTGTCCTAGCTGACAACTTCCTGATTCTTGCAGGGCTTTGTTAGTGTAAAAGGCGCCACTTTCTCTACTGGTTCTTTTCCTATCTCTCTGGTCACCTTTACTCGTTCTCCTTTGTGAGATTTTCCTCATTCCCTCAATTGCTAAACACCACAGTGTTCCAGAGTGACCCTAGGGATGGCTTTACTTCTTATATGCTACCACCCAAATTTTTTATCCTCAATCTGGTGCTCTCCATAATTTCCCTTGAAAAATCTTAAAGGCATCTCAAATTCAGCACGACTAGAACCACATTACCAGTTGCTACAAACAACCACCCAAAACTTCTTATCCCCTTCTCAATGGTAACTCTCCTTCTGAGTTCATGAATCCAAAAACCTTGTTTTTTGTTTTAATTATTTTTGGAGTATAGTTGCTTTACAATGTTGTGTTAGTTTCTACCATACAGCAAAGTGAATCAGCTACATATATACATATATCCCCTCTTTTTTGGATTTCCTTGCCATTTAGGTCACCACAGAGCACTGAGTAGAATTCCCTGTGCCATACAGTAGGTTCTCATTAGTTATCTATTTTATACACAGTATCAATAGTGTATATATGTCAATCCCAATCTCCCAATTCACACCCCCCCTTGGTATCCATACATTTGCTTTCTAAGTCTGTGTCTCTATTTCTGCTTTGTAAATAAGATTGTCTATACCAGTTTTTTCCGATTGCACATATATGGGTTAAGGTACGATATTTGTTTTTCTCTTTCTGACTTAGTTCACTCTGTATGGCAGTCTGTAGGTCCGTCCACGTCTCTATAAATGACCCAATTTTGTTCCTTTTTATGGCTGAGCAATATTCCATTGTATATATGTACCACATCTTCTTTATCCATTCCTCTTGATGCAACTATACCCCAATAAAAATGTTTAAGAAAAAAGGAAGAGATGTGCAGAATTGGCTCAGAAAACCTAGTATAATCTGGCTCAAAATACCACTATAACTGCTATCCAAGACTTGTTGTTTCATTCCCAACTATGATTTTTGTTGCCATGACTGTATATGTATTTAAAATATACAGCATGCTTTAACTTATTTCAAACATGGCATAAATTGTATCAACATTTTACAAGTTTATTAAACTCAACATTGCTTTTGAGATTTATAGCTCTACTTTGCTTATTTAAACTGCAATGTAATATTCCATTGGGGGATACATTACCTTGCATTTTGCCAATTGCAGTAAGACTAAGCCTCTTTTCTTGTTTTTTGGCCACTTTGATTTCTTCTGTGAATTTCTGGCTCATACCTATTGCCCATTTTTCTGTCAGGATGTTTCTTTTTCTTACGGTTGTGTAGGAGTTCCTGATGAATTCTGCCTGGAGATCTTTGTGGATTATGTGACTTGTAATCCTTCCTTAGTATAAGACTTGTCTTTTAACTTTAATTATGGGTTCTTTGAAAAGAAGTTGTAAAATTCATAAGTTTGACTACTCTAAGTAAATATAAATTTTATAGTATGTGAAAAAACCCCAAAAAACAAAAACCTGGGCTTTTATCCTCATGTTCTCCTTTTATCTCACCTTTCAGATTCTATTTATCAACACATCTGTCAGTTTTGCCTCCAAACATACCCAGAAACAAATGGCTTTTCCCCACCTCCACCACTATCCCCTTGATCCAAAACGTGTCATCTTCTGTCTACACTACGGCAATCTGCTCTCCCAGCTTCTAACCTCGTGCTCTGCAGTTACTTCAACACTACAGCCAGGGTAATCCTTGAAAACAAAGTCAGATCCGGTCATTTCTCTGATTAATGCTCCAAAGGTATCGCTTCTTACTCTGAGTAAGAGCTTACTATAGCTCACTACCTCTCCAAACTCATACCTGGCCACTCTCTCCCTTGCCTCTATTGCCAAGTGAAGATGAAAATGAGAATTAGTCAAACTGCATGAGCAGCTTCCCCTTCCAGGTTGAAAAAGGGGAAGCTGCTCTCTCCTCTCCCCTCTGCATGGAGATGCCTCTTTTTGGATATCCACATGGCTCAGACCCACACTTTCTTTAGGTCTTTGCTCAATAAGTCTTGCCTGACCACTCAAAATAAAGTAAAGGCTCTCCCCGACAGCTGCTCCTATTGCTTGATTCTGTTTTACTTTTCTCAATAGTTCTCCTAACTTATTATATTCTATATGTGGAAATAAGTGAAGACTTACCAAAGGAGAAAAACGAAATCTAATTATTCAGAGCTTGCTATAGCAGAGGAAGTCAGCCACTGCCATTTGTATTTTGGCAGAGACTCAAAAGCAGGCAGAGGAGAAGGAAAGCTTTATAGTGGGAAAAAGGAAGTCTTCATCTGTGTCCGGAGGGAAGGTTGTTGGCAAGGGGAAAGCAGAGGTAGGCTCACTAGAAGTGGGACATCCTATGTGATCGGTTAGTTTGGTTTTCTCTGGTTGATCTTAAGCTGGAAGCAGGGACAAAAATTAGGAAAGCTGTCAGTTATTAATCAAATCCTGATCATTTGGGGCCAATTGTTAAAGAAGTTATTGTTTAGCTTCCTGGATTAGTACTAGAGTTAGTAGTTTGACTTCCTACAATTCTGACTTACAGTAGGCTGGCTTCCACAACTATTTATTATAGGTAAAGGGGTTGGTTTCTTGGGCAGGTTGCTGCAGGTTGTGGGTCAGAGTTCTATTTTTATATACGGTTTGGCCATTGTCGTTTGTATATTCAGTTTCTGATATATTTGCACATATAGATGTCCATTTTCTGTTTCTCTCCACTAAAATGTAAGCTTGGTGATTTATTATGTGAGGGACTGGGATTGCTGTTTATGAATTTCCTAATCCCCAGTGACTTGTACATAGTACAAGCTCAATAAATATTTGCTGAATGAATAAATAAAAATAGGGCAGATATGATCTTACCTATTTCATGAAAGGTTAAATGAAGGATAAGTCACATCAGGGAGAAAATGGAGACTGAATTATTTAAAGTAATTTCAGAAGCCGAGATTCAGCAAATACTCTCTCCTCTATTTTGTTTGTATAGATACATTATCTCTTGCTTGTAAATGACTTGGAAATGACCTTTAAAACTACTGAGTATGGAAAGGGAGTTTAAATAAATCCATGTGGTATAAGTTGTGTTATACAACTGTTGCCCTTAATAATTAGAAATAGTATTACATTGTTTTTCCCCCTCCTATGGCTCTCTTTTGAAAGTCAAAGGTATAAGGAAAGAAATAGACTTGTGACAAACTCTGAATATTATAAATCACAGTAATGAATTGTTCCAAAGGCCAGGCTCCGGACGCGCAGGCTCAGCGGCCATGGCCCACGGGCCCAGCCGCTCCGCGGCATGTGGGATCTTCCCAAACCGGGGCGCGAACCCGGTTCCCCTGCATCGGCAGGCGAAGGCACAACCACTGCGCCACCAGGGAAGCCCAACTAGCACGTTTTGACCTAAATCTTTCATCTTCTCAATTTACAGTGGAAACGGGGGCGTTTTTTTCTTCACAGAGTAGACTGGAGCGCCCCCTAGTGTTTGGGTGGCATTACTACTCCCCCTTTAGTTTACTTCTCAAAAAGACGTTTCTAAGTTTCCATCGTGTATATGTAAATAAAGTCTCGTGGGTCTGAGCAAGAGAGAGGTTTTGAAGTTGTAATCTCTGACACTTAATGCTGAACGCTGGGCCTAATCAGTTGTTTTATGACCATTATGATTTTAGGGGAACATTGATCTACTACTAATTCTTGTCTGAGCTCAGAATTCTAAATATTTTTCCCCAAATCTTACCCTGTCTTCATCCAAAACACCCTAACATCTATATATAATCTTTAAGCAGTATACGGGAATCCACTTTCCTTTCAAGAGAGCTATATATAATTCAATATTATTGGAAACACCTGCACTCTTTTGGACCCTGGTTAAGTCCTCTACAGGCATCATTATATTGAATCTTCCTAACTAATTTATGAGTTTCTGATATTATTGCAGTTTTGCAAATGATAAAACTGGCTCTCTAAGAGACTTAATAACTTGCCCAGGTTTTCACAATTGGTGTGTTACAAAGGTGGAATTTGCATCTGGGTCTATATAATTCAATGACCTAGATAGCTTAACCAGTCTACAATACAGTCTCATCCTTAACATGTTTTATTTTGATTTCTCCAGAGTCTTGTCCTCTTCATGAATATATTGGTCATTCTCCCAACAACAACATACACATGGATTCTTCACTTTCTAAGGATGATCATGCGGTCCTCTTAATTAGAACTGAAGTTCCAGCACTAAAGGACTCATCTGGTCCTAAGGAAGATTGTGAGATATATCGATTACTTAGGTCCCAAGAACCCTGACATTCCAATCTATACTCCATCATCCATTGCCTGATTTATTTTTTTCTTGTATGCTGCAAACCTGATGATCTTTTGAGCACCATGGAATCCAGCAAGAAACTGCCTTAAAATTAATGAAATAAAACATATTTTAATTTCAAAAGGCCCTTTAAGATAACCCAGGCAGTGCTTCTTAAAAGTTGAGATCTAGAATGGTAGATACAGAGCAGATTCTCATTAATTATTTGCTGAATGAGTGAATCATGCATGAATGTAATCCATTCGAGGTAGTCTATAAAATTGGGTAATTTTTAGAAAAAGGAAATTTTAGGAGATTGATGTTAAGATTGGGCAAAAGAAGGAGAAGGGGTACATGAAAACCAGAACATGGGAAAATAAAGAGTATTAGAAGGACCTCTCATTTTTAACTAAATTTTAAGTTCTTGGAGAGAAAACTTCACCACTGTTTAGGATTCCCTAAATTGTGAGTTTTTCTCAAAATTCTATGCTCTCATTCTATACTTTTTTCTCTTTTTAAACAGTGATAGGTGGTATTTCTCTAGTATGAATACAGAACATCTCCAGGGTTTCTCGCTCTCATCCCAATAACCAGAACAAGCTAGATAAGTTACAAAACCACCACTTATTCTTTTTAAACCTGATGATTATATAAAATATTGGGCCTGCTTCTGCAGAAGCAGATATCACCTTATATTAGAAATTTGCAAAACTCTTTTTGCCAGCAAAAACCCATCTCTGCTCCATATTTTCTCACTTACATATGAGGTCCAATTCTGCAGAGATTCTGAAGCACATTAATGTAACAAGAAATTCTGTTTACTGGGAACAAGTAATAATGTGCATATCTACAGTAAGAGTCCTTTAATTTGCCTCCTACGAAGTAGTGTAGTTTGGGAAACCACAAAAAATGTCAAGAGGAAAGAAGCAAACATTGGGAGGTAGAAAATGTTTTGCTAAAATTTTAAAGAATGTTGGCTTTGCATTAGTTCCTGAAATGAATCAGCGCATGAATTTGTTTCTACATATACATTAAGTTAACCAAAAATCAGTTTTTCCTGTTTCCACTCTATAACTATTGAATGGGTATTTAAAGGGTATTAGTGTGAGGTGCCAAAATTATCAGCGTGTCCAGAATACAAACCAGCTCCACCTGCCAAAGAAATGAGAGTGATTCTGGTATATCTACCGCTAGTAAAAAGCACAGAGAGGTGGAAAGGTCATGGCCTTAGATTTGGGGATATTTATATTTGTATACTGCTCCTCCACTTACTACCCTAGTGATCTGGAACATGTTTTTTAACCTTCCTAAACATCATTTTCCTCAGATGAAAGAGCTTCTTTTCAATGTTTATGTGACAACTGTGGGTGATTTTGCAAACTCAAGCACAGTGTGTGCACCTCATTAAAAGATTAGCTACCATGATTTTTAATATGTTCATATTTCCCTGTCTGAATACTGCTTATATTTGGAAGAATGATAATTTAAAATTAAATACCAAAATGCAAATATTTCTCATCTCTTTGAGGTAGGGTTTTGGATGATTTGCATTTTTTGTACACTATTTGTGTAAATTTTAAATGAAAAGTACCACATATAATTTTATATTATATACACACAGATATGTGAGATATATATATATAATTTCAAACACTATACATACACATATTATATATATTTATATATATAATCAGAAACACAACCAATTAACAAATTGATTTTGATTATGAAACAATAAAAATAAAGATATTCAGGCTATAGATTCAAGGGACCTCAGCAGAAAATTTTGGTCTGGGCTAATCCAACGTTTATTTGCAAATAGGACATGGTTGCCCCTCACTTATTCCTTATTATTAAGGAATTTGTTATGCTATATGCTTGAGACCCAAGGTCATGTAAACTGAGATGACAGACCAGTTCCATTCTATCCACAGTGATTTAGAGAAACTTCACAGTAACCCCAGGTTTTGAGTGTCCTAAAGACGTAGCAGGCACAAATTGATACTTCAAGATAGTTTCTCAGTCCATCAGGTTTTCGAACGACTTACTATATAAAAGACTATTGCTTGTATAATATGTTTTCAATAAACACTTGCTTTCTGGGTTTACCAGTTACGTGCTTAAACTTCATGAACAAAAACTAGCAATTTCTTCTATCATTTATGGATTTGGATCTTACATCAACGTTCTCCAGATACCTGAAAACACTCTCCAGGTCCCTGAGGAAGGGAAATAGAAGGGATCATTATTTGTTGTCAGAGATACATGTACCTAAAGTATGTAGCATTGCCACAGCAGTAGATAACTACTTGTGTGTAAGTCTTAGTGAATCAAGTATACATTTGTTCTTGGGTGAAGTCTCCAGATTATCATTGTAAAAAGGCACACATGAGAGCAAAGGGCATAGACAGATTCTGGATCCAAAACAGCATTACTGATCTATTTAGGGCAGCTGGCAAAAAGAAAGTGAGATCCTTATTTCTGAACCTGATACCTTCCCCCCAAATTCAGACTTTTAGAGATTGTTTGGGTTCTAATATATCATATAGTCCATCTCATAAATTTTTATTTTAACAGTGAGGAAATAGATACAGGAATTAGTTATATACATTGCTCAAAGCTACTCAGTTAGCTGGAGAAAATGTTGGAATCCTGGCTTCCTGGATGAGGTTCTGGTCATCTACATTGGGCTTGATAGATTTTTTCGTGAAAGCCCTTTTGATTTAGTCTTGATTTATAAAAACCCTCTCCATCTGAATAATGCTATCTGTGCTCTAAGTGAAAACTGTTTTTATGTTACAGTTGATTTGAAATTTACAAGAATAGATAGGACCAAGATAGTACCTGAGTACACCTGTCACAGTTTCTAAGATAAGAAAGAGAAAGAAAAAGAAAGAAAGAAAGAAAGAAAGTTTTCATCTGAGTCTTCTCATTATTAATGTGATATTTTCTTCTCAGCACTTATTGTGCAGTGAATTGGGGAAAGCATCCTGTGAAAGTATTTCCATTAGAAGTCAGTAGAATATGAAGTAGTATATTGAAGACAAGTACCCACAGACTTGATAAAACCACTGGCATTTACATCAATTAGTGATAATCTACTTTTAAAAGATCCAGGATCAATGAAGCAGAATAAATTGCCCAGAAACAGAGAGTGAGATATGTATGCATTTACTAGTTGATAAATAATGCAAACTATGCAAACTATGGAGAATGGATTATTTAACAGATGGAACTGAAAAATTAGCTGCTTGGGAAATTAAAAGTTTATATTTGCCTGTTGCATGCTAAAAAAAAATGTGAATTCTCTCTATGGAATAAGGATGGCTTAAAAGGGTAAATGAAAAACATTAAAGTCAAAGGGCAAAATGAAATTTTAAAGAAACCTACATTGTGTTGTTATTTAAGGGTAGAAATCAAACATACAACTTATATTTGTTTAACTGATTTTTTTTTAATTTGGCTATTTCCAAAATCCTCTAGTTAAACTTAAAATATAAAACTTTTTTCAAGCTAGATCATTAATTTTTACATTTTTTCCCATATTTTTATTATTTTCCTCAGAATTTAATGATCTTTTCTCATCCCTTCCCTCAACAGTCCTGTTTTGATTTTTCTGCCAAGTTATCAACTATCTACTGTTTTTTATATACTTCTATCCTTAAAATATGCTTTTATAAGTTTATTAATTTTTTTCACTGTGAAAATATTTGCTCATTTAAAAATGGAAGCACAGAAAATTTTTTTAAAGAAAACAGTAATCACACAGAAGTTTACAGTTTAGCCATTTTATTTTCTCTCCAGCCATTTCCTTTCATTTGGGTGTGGGCTCATCTGTTTGTGTGTATGCGTGTAAGAAGGAGAGAGAGAGAAACTATTAATCAGGGTTATGGTGAGTATGGAATTCTTTAACTGTTTTTATTCTATTTTCCTAACAATATTTAGGTCATTAAGGATTCCTCAATAGCAGGAAGATATACAACTGAGTGAACAGATACACTAACATTTATTTAACCTTTCTCTGTAGGACACTTAGAATGTTTCCAAATTTTCACCATTATAAGTAGTTCTCAAATGAACACAACTTTACAACACATTTGGGAACATCTCTGATTATTACTAAGCATAAATTTCTAGAATATGGAAATTTTTGTCATCGGTCTTTTTTCTTATTTTGGCCTGTGTTGGGGAAATATAGTTAAAAACAAAATCTTCCAACCCAGAAAACCTGTCCAGAAAGGTAGCAGAGAAAGAAAAAGTTTCATTAACGAATAAGCATTAAACCATAATGTGACATGCATCACAGGCAATCTGTTAAGTGACTGCAAAGACAGAAAGAAATCTTACCTTTCTATAGAGCCACAAAGATACCACCAAGTGCATACATATTTTCAGGATAAATATTTAAGAATTCTTCAAGTAAAAGGATTTGAGAGTGCCTTCGTCACACATAGTTGATCCTCAATTTACCTGGTAATTAGGGTGACCATCTATGTTAGCTAATTTTCTTTATCCAGAGAAGAAACAAGATTCTCATATCTTTATGGCAGGAGGCTGTTTTGCAACATGGAACAAGATACCCACTAAAGTTAGGCTCCTTTTTGCTGACAGAAACTGGAAGAGAGCGATGTTTACATTTCAAAGACAGGGCACCCAGGTCCTAGAGAAAGACATTCTTGGTTCGTAGAGCTGACAAAAAGCTCTCTAGTTTTTTAAAGAATTTATATACCTTCTGAAAGAGGAGAAAACACAAGTTTTCTAAAATAAAACTCTAAGATAAAGGAGAGGAGAGAAAATCTCTTCCTTTATTTTCAACAGGGAGAATTAAAGCTCATATTTAATTTGTATTTTTCCTTGCACCAGCTTTTGTTTAGTAGAAAACTCAATTTCTTTTTTATTTCATTTTTAAATACAAAACACGCCTTTTAAACTCTGCCTTTGTTTCAAGAAGTAAGTCCATTGGAAAGAAGTATTTCTCTTCAAGTTCTTTAAACCCCACCTTTTGCCTAGAGTGGATTAAAGATGGCCCCAGAGGCAGGACAGGAATAAACATGCAGACACAGACTAAGAGAATGGACTTGAGGACACAGGAAGGGGGAAGGGTAAACTGGGAGGAAGTGAGAGAGTGGCATGGACTTATATATACTACCAAATGTAAAATAGATAGATAGTGGGAAGCAGCCGCGTAGCACAGGGAGATCAGCTCTCAGTGGTTTGTGACCACATAGAGGGGTGGGAAAGGGAGGGTGGGAGGGAGATGCAAGAGGGAAGAGATATGGGGATATATGTATATGTATAACTGATTCACTTTGTTATAAAGCAGAAACTAACACACCATTGTAAAGTAATTATACTCCAATAAAGATGTTTAAAATAAAAAAGATGGCCCCAGATTATTTGATGCTTCTCCCAGGAGCATCAAATGTCTTTGACCAATTGCCAATGGTAGAAAAGATGACAGACCTCCTAAAAGGATTGGTGTTTTTCCACTTGGTTCCTTAGAGCCCTCAGCCACCAGGCGAAATGTCTGACTATCTTGTTAGAAAGACATGAAGGAGACCACATGTACAGGTAGAGGAGCCCATCTGAATCCACACTTCCAGATGTCAGTGCCAATGGCAAGGCAGAGAGCAGAGCTGTTGTTGACTCTAGACCCCAGCTACCAGCTGAAGTCAGTGCCCCAGGCCACCTGAGCGCTACCTGATTTCCTAACCCACAAAGTCATGATATATAAAATGGTTGTTTTTTTAAGTCACCAAGTTTGGGGATAGTTTGTTACACACCAAGAAATTACCAGATTTCTGGGCACAGTGCAGAATATTTTTTCTCTCTTCATTCTTCTTTGATAAAAGTAAAGGCATTGTATCAAGATTCAGTGTTAGACCACAGTTGGGTTGTAAGTATGGGCATCTTCCTTTCCCTCAGAGGGTTTTTCACCTTTAAAGTTGGAGGGCAGTTTTATTTCTAAAGCATTTCTGCAATTTAACATCTAATAAATAACAGTTCCTTCTTCAAAGAGGACCTCTGTATTGCTATGGAGAAATATCTACCCATATCTCCACTTTCAAAAAAAAAAAAAAGTGTGTGAAATCTGGCCCAATTCAGAAAAAAATAGACGGAGAAAGATTATTCACTTACTATGTTTGCACAACTACATTCTTACTAGGTTGCATACAAAAAACAAAGAAAAAATAGTCTTCAACCTTGGGCTTCATTCCTTCCCACCACCCCTCCCACATATCAATTGCAAAATGCAGAAGTAACCCATGAAAGAAGCAACCCTGAGCTACAAAGTTAATGATTTTAGAGGCTAGCGGTTTTAATAAGGAGGGTGGGGTATCAGGAGAAAAAACAATTAAGAAAGAGCTGGGTATATGGATGTACTATTTTTTGTTTATTTATTTTACTTTGTTTTGCTGCCTGTATTAATACAGTTTATCCTTTAAAAAATTAAAAATAAACAAGAAAAGCCAATTTTTTTTAACCCATTGGTAAGAAAGGTTGTATACATTCTTTCTTGAATTAGGACAATGCTCAATTCTGTTTTTTGTTTGTTTTATTTGCTTTGTTTTTCTTTTTATAAACGATTCTTTCTGTTTCCCATATTTTCGTATAAATTTCTTGGCATTTGGAAAGGAGTCAGGAAAAGGGGTATGGGACAGAGAGAGGATTTACAATTGAAGGTGATTTGAGGGACAAGGAGGAAGCCCATAAACCTCTTTGTCTATCAAAGACCAAGTGTCCTTCCCAGAATGGAGAGGCAGGGCCAGTTGGTATACATCTGTCTCACAGCTGGACTGGGCTGCACTGAGCTGGGGCTGGCACAGGGAGGGTGAATGCTTGCAGCTAGAGGTGGTGGCCAGGATAAGCAGTGTCAAGGGATCAACCACACCTGACAATAAAAGAAGACAAGGGCATTGCAGATGAGCAAGGTCTGTAGGAAAGAATTCCTGGATGGCAAAGACATGGCATGGAATCTGACAAGGCTAGAATATGGACACTATGGACCCTGTGGCAGAAGATGAAAAGAAACAAGAAGTCTGAGGCTAGATTTTTAGATGTTCTTTGTTTTGTTTTGTTTCCCATGCTGAATATGTTGAACTTATCTGCAGGACTGGGAAAGCAGCAGTTTAGAACTTGAGGATCAACCTTGACATATTTGTAGCGGTTTCCTGGACATTGATGTTGAGAAGAGTTCCAGAAGATGGTGACTGGAAAGCTTCAAACCGTCCTCTTGATTCTTGTCCAACCAATTCCTTCTGTCCACTGCAAGAGTCATGGCCGACCAAAGTTCCTCTTCTTTCCAACTTCCCCTCCTTGCAGTCTCTTTAATGATTCATTGCTTCAGTATTTCCTCCAGATCAGCCATATGAGTGACACAGCTGCTGGATCTTGGGCTAGCCACAAAATGTCTTTCTTTCTCATTAACAGGGAAATGTAGTTTTTGTTTGGAACAGACTTATTGGATTATGGTCTTTGCTCTCTCATTTTCTTTAATTATTAATCCACCATCATCTAGCTTCTAGGTTTGTGGTTGAAATATTTGCCAGAAGTAGTGTTTTTCTTGTTTTGGCTGTTAAGTAATTTCTTATGATTGGTGAAACCTTGCATACTTTCTTTTTGAGCTTGGAATTTAAGACTTTAACTAACACTTTTTTTTTTTAGTTTTCTCAGGCCCTCAATGAGTCTTTGTAAGTTTGAGCCTTTTTTTTTTTTTTTACCATCAACCTTTTTTTTTTTTTTTCTTTAAGTGATTGCCCCTGCTTTCATCTGTTTTTATTCCTCTCTCTGAATTTGCCCCTTAGGTCCTTGAATTTGTTCTCCAAGTTCTTTATATTTTTCCTTATGAGTTACATCTTTTTCTATGTAACTTTTTCTATGATTTCTCTGTGTTTGGAGCTTTTCTTCTACTTGATCTTCCAAACCTCCAGTTTTTCCCACAGCACTGATCTCCCTCAAGGCTTCCTTCCCTGCAGATTTTTAAATGTGAAAGTTATGTTATTTTAGGAAAAAGAAGCTCTTTAATTCCATGATTCAACCTGCCTTTGGCTCTTACGGCTAGGGTTTGTTTGTGTAAGACATCTTCTCTCTTTCCCAGGAGATCATTTCCTCAAAGGTCCTCTGCCAGTGGTGGGTACTCAGTTTACACTTCCTTTTTCTGGTTGTTGAGTCCCATTTGGTGTTAAGTGATTCTAGGATCTCTTTTCTTGTGGGAGTTAAGTTGTTGTAATAGCCCACCATAGGGTGACAGGGATTCTCATTGTTGGCTGGTGATCTAATGACCTGAAAGTTGCTGTCTCTCTCCTGGGGCCCTGGGATGTACCCTCTCTGCCTCCTTCTCCCTCTCTCTGTCTCTCTCTCTCTCTCCATATCCTCACTCTCAGTGACAGTTCTCTCCCAGGCCCCAGGACAAGCAAGAACCTACCCTGTACTTGAGTCTCCCACAGTTCCGCTGGCCCTGATTATCCACCTTGAGACTACACAGGTGTACAAATGCCACCCTCCTTCAAAGACTATTTATGAAGCAGGTAAGGCCCACATTTCTCTTCCTGCCTGTCTCACCCCAGCACAGGGCTTCGGGCCTAGCCTTGGGCCTCTGCACCAGGAATCTCTTGCTTCTCATGACTCTCAGAATTGAACACAGTACTGCTCTTTCCTTCTGGAATCTGGCAGGGCCCGAAGCTTTGCAGAAAGCTGGTCTCTTTGCTCTGCCTGTTGGCTGGGTCCCAGCTACTTCTCTGCTTTGCACAGTGGGTGGTGGAATCCCAGTGGGGAGGAGGGGCTTGCAGGGGTATTGTGCCAGCAGCTCTTGGAGGCCTTTTCAGGAAAAGGAAGGAGGCCTGGTGAATTTGAAATAGGATAGGAGTCTAAAAATTAGAATATATTCCAAGGGGAAAGGTAATGGACGTCAGGAACTGAGAAGCAGTAAATTATGTAGAAGCTGGGAGGGAGGAGAGAGAGGAGCTTAGGGGTAGCAAAGACTGATGGTGAGGTCCACCCTGGGACTCTGGGGGAAAGGGTGCTGTGACCAGTGAGTCATAGGGAGGCTTGGAGCTGGGACAGTGAGATGACATTTATTGTGCAGAAAGTTAACTCTGGGAGAGATGTCTCTGGACAATATTACAGTAGGAAGAGCACAGCCTCTTGGATTAGGGGATATATATATATATATATATATATATATATATATCTTTGAGACTCAGTATTCTCATGATTTCTTAAGTAATTCATAGAATTCTTAGAGGATTGATGTGGTAAAAGAAGAAAAGGCCAAGCGTCTGGGAGGCTTGCAATGAAGGCTACGTTTCTTGCTCTTGTCTCTGGTAAGACTGCAAATTCTTTGAGAACAAAAACTGTGTTTTGGCCATCCCCATATCCCTAGTACTTAAGGTAGTGCAGCTTAATACCAGTTTTTGCAGTGTGGGAGGGGGTCATTTTGGATACAGATTCCGCAGAAGTGGTTCAGGGTAGGGGCTGCAGGTGGTACAGTGTGAAAGAGAAAAACGTCCAGCTGTAAGCTGAGGGCATAAAACTATACCCCCACCTCCCTGTGTTCTTTTTGTCACACCACATTGTTTCTCCATAAGACTACAATATCAAACATCCTTTTTGCACATAATTTGCCATCAGTCAAACCATTTCCTAATACCAGTGCATCTCTTTCAGGATATTAAAGAAGACATTTGGCATATGAATTATTCTAGTTTCTGGACATCCATTTTATAATTGTTATCATACTCGTTATACACTGATGTTACTGTGGATAAAGTTTGCCATGAAGATTATAAGACAGATTTTCCTTCTTGTCTCTTATCATCTGCTAAGGCATTTGGATTTACCTTACAGGCAATGGAGCATTCCTACAAGGATTATGGGCAGGATGTGATGGGGTCTGACTTGCATTCTAGAAAGAACTGAGCTAGGAACATGGAGGGTAGCTGGAGGAAGGTGGTAAGACAAGTCTAGAGGGTAGGAAAGAGAGATGCTAGTAAGGTGGAAAGTTGGAGAAAGATTTCAGAGATACTCAAAAGGTGATGCCACAGAAAACTAGCAATGTTAGAATTCTGCTTTAGGGAAAAGAAGATGAAAAGAATAAACTGAATTTGGGATTTTCGGAACAGCTTTCTAAGTAAAAAGGATGTTTGATTAAAGGCTGGTGCTTAGGGCTTCCCTGGTGGGGCAGTGGTTGAGAGTCCGCCTGCCGATGCAGGGGACGCGGGTTCGTGCTCCGGTCCGGGAGGATCCCAC